>NW_021605225.1:201948-258849 GCF_004785775.1 Grammomys surdaster | reverse complement strand
TCTCTCTCTCTCTCTCTCTCTCTGTCTCTCTCTCTCTGCCTCTCTCTCTCTCTCCTTCTCTCTCTCTTTCTCTCTCAGAAGAGGGCATCGGATCTGATTACAGATGGTTGTGAGCCACCATGTGCTGGGAATTGAACTCAGAACCTCTGGAAGAGCAACTACTGTTTTTAAATGTTGGGTCATCTCTCCAGCCCCAGTTGTCTCTCTCCTAAATAGAAATGGAAATGTAAGCTTTATGGAGTCATTTGATGATCACTGAGATAATCACTGAGACAATGTTTGTGAACACATTTACTTACCATCAAACAACATCTAAAAAGTGCTGTGTTTGAAGCCAGGTTATAACGGTTTTTTGAGCTTGTATGCCCAGCATTATTGTATATCTCTTGTGACTTCTGAAAACCCACTCAGATCTTTAGAGACACCCACACAGCCTTTGTTCAGGTCCCTGCAGTGATCATAACCCACCTACAAGTAATTTTATGTAATCACTGCTTATGATTCCTGATCAGTTCCATTCAGTGACACAAAGAAACTGTCTGCAAACATAATACACACATCTGGACAGGCAGTGCCGCCTCCTTTCCCAGCATCCAGCAGGTGGCTCCAGGGTGAGATGAGCATGAAGCTGGCAATGCTGGTGGGGATGCTGGTGAGGGTGCTGGTGAGGGTGCTGCTGGGGATGCTGCTGGGGATGCTGCTGGGGATGATGGTGGGGGTGCTGGTGGGGATGCTGGTGAGGGTGCTGCTGGGGATGCTGCTGGGGATGATGGTGGGGGTACTGGTGGGGATGCTGGTGAGGGTGCTGGTGGGGATGCTGGTGAGGGTGCTGGTGAGGATGCTGGTGGGGATGCTGGTGGGGATGCTGGTGAGGGTGCTGGTGAGGGTGCTGGTGGGGGTGCTGGTGGGGATGCTGGTGAGGGTGCTGGTGGCAGTGCTGATGGGGATGCTTGGTGGTACATGGGATCTCGGAAGCCTGCTTCATCCGTTGTTGAACCTGGGCACTCGGTTTCAGTGAATCAGTGGGAATGAGGACAGAAGTGCCTAGGCCTCGTCTCACAGAACATTCTCCATTATTCTTAGTTTTGTCTTTTCGTCATAAACAAAGCATCTGGCTTCTCCTCTAGACAGCAATGGGTAATGTTGTTGAGCAATCTCAGCCATGTTTTAATGAGCAGGCTGAGATCTCCCCTCAGCTACCCTGTCAGCCCTCTTCCTACCTTCTCACAACAGCTAGTACTTATTGGAGGTTTTCTAGTGCCTGGGACTGGAAAGGGTGCCATGCAGGTAGTATGCTAACCTATGAAAGGAACCATTCCTTTGCTTTTGTTTATTTTTTTTTAAAGATTTATTTATTTATTATATGTAAGTACACTGTAGCTGTCTTCAGACACCCATATGAGGGCATCGATCTCATTGTAGATGGTCGTGAGCCACCATGTGGTTGCTGGGATTTGAACTCATGACCTCTAGAAGAGCAGTCAGTGCTCTTAACCGCTGAGCCATCTCACCAGCCCTGCTTTTGTTTATTTTGTTGTTTTTAGTTGTGCTGGAGATCAAGCCCAAGGCCTTGCTTTATGCTAGGCAAGCAATGTGCCATTAGCTAAAGTAGAAATTCTCTTTTATCAAATGTTGTTTAGATTTTATTGATTTTAGTGTGTTTGGAGGGTGATTCAGTGAGAGGCAAGAAAATAATGTGGAGAGTAATAGACAGCTGGCATTGTCCTCTGGACTTCACTCATGTGCCATGGTAAGCACACACATAAACACACTCACATGCACACTCACATACACACACACACACACACATTCTAACAAAAATCCACTCCAAAGACATATTAATTTGGTACTTCCTGAGGAAGAAAGTACTAAGTCTGTTTTCCATAATTAACTATTAAATTTTGGCTCAAACAGAAACTTTATGTACAATATAGACGCTGCAATTTGTAACATACAGAAGTCCCAATTCTGAGCTGAGACATTCTGGGCAATGTTCCTTGCTGTTGGGTATGGCGTGATAGTATGCTCAGTTAAGCCACATAGAGTGTTCCAAACCACGGCTGCAGTGGAAGCAGATGATGCACAGCACGGGCATGCAGGACCCAGAGCTCCATGGTTCAGTACGGGCATGCAGGACCCAGAGCTCCATGGTTCAGCACGGGCATGCAGGACCCAGAACTCCATGGTTCATTTACATGTTTGATTTTGAATTTTTGGTTGTCATGACTCCAGAAACCTTGCCCTATTGTCCAGTTTTTCATGATGCACACCTTCAGCTACATGACCCCATATGACAGCGACAGCCAGTGTGAGCAGCTCAGATATGACAAGTAAGAATAACAGAAATTGATAGCTTAGTAACAGAAACATGTTATTTAATGAACATATGAAAAGGCTTCAGAAGAACTACGACTTTACTTGACTTGTTATTTTTATCGTTTGTTTTTTCTGATGGTACAGGGAATCAAAACCAATGGCTCACACATGCTAACCAAGCACTGCCACTGAGCTGTACTCAGCCTGTTCTCTAATGCTCTCAGAAAAGTCATAGCAAACCATACCAAAGAGTGCAAACACATATTGATTTCATAAGAATATTAATATCTCAATAAAATTGTTAAAAGTGTGTGTGTGTGTATGTGTGTGTGCGTGTACACGTGTGTGCAAGTGCCCACAGGCTCTAGAAGAACTTGTAGGATACCTACAGCTTGACTGTAGGCAGTTGTGAAACACACATACACACCCCATGATTGGCTGAGGCCAATCTTGGGGCCTCTGCAAGAATAAATAATTGTTCTTAACCATTGAGCCATTGCTTCAGCATCTCATTCATCAGATATTTTAAAAGGATACATACCAATATATGCCTTTCTTAAATTAACTCTTCTCCTGCATCCTGTCTCATTTCAGATCCCCCACCTGTGCTACGGGTTGATGACCGGCAGCGTCTGGCCAGAGAACGCCGTGAGGAACGAGAAAAACAGCTAGGTAGTCCAAGCCCTGAACGCATATGTCTGGTCATTCAGGGACCGCCTTGTCGAAAGGCTAATTTTTCTGCTCTAGGACAGAGACACTTATCATCCCTGTAACATCCGTGTGTTTGTGATTTGGCTGGTGGTTGGTGAAACAGCCATGTGTGTGATCCAAGCAAACGGCTAGCACTAAGTGACAATCAACTGCAGTCTACAACAGGAAAGAAGAAAGAGTACAGGACAGTGAACGTGATGCCTGCTTTTAAGCACAGAGGCATGAGGCTGCCGCACTTCCTGCTGTTGACTTTACAGACAGGAAAGGCAGAGGCCTGATGCCAAGGTCCCTGCTTCTCGCCTTGTCACCAGAGGCCCTTGTGAAAGGTCAGCAGCTCCGGTGTGGGCTGAAGCCACCTGGCAAGCTGAGTCACAAGACTGGCTTACCAGGAAGTGTCGAGTGGTTTCCCTGTTCTAGATCTTGGCTAGGGATGCCAGTGCCAACTCTCCCTTAATCGCTGTCTTTGTTGGTTTCTTCAGAACTGAACTTGTATATTGCACGATCTTATGGTTTCAGTTCAACAACAGTGGTGTGAGAAATAAGAGTGAGGGTGAGAGTAACTGAAATGCTCTCTATTTGAAATTGTCAAAAATAGAAGTTAAGAAAAAAAATGGTTACTGGATATATGTAGATGTTTTGTAACTAAGAGTGGGCCTGCGATCTCTGCGGGACGTGGCCTATGCTTTGCTGAGCTTGCACAGTCTACAAGAGTTAGTTCATTTGTGGGAGAACCCAGCCTCTCTACCCTATTCCTTTT
The DNA here is from genome assembly GCF_004785775.1 of Grammomys surdaster. Taxonomy (NCBI): domain Eukaryota; kingdom Metazoa; phylum Chordata; class Mammalia; order Rodentia; family Muridae; genus Grammomys; species Grammomys surdaster. The sequence continues at coordinate 255,065 of NW_021605225.1, read as the reverse complement.
ACTGTTCCTGATCAAGAACCCAAATGTCTGGCACTAGTGGCCTGGTGACATTTTTTAGCACAGGCCTGTTTCTCTTCCTTGCTACAGTAGCAAGATGACTTCATTTCATTAGCAGGATGTCATTTTGTTTGTTGCTGTGCTCTTTACTTTTGTTCATTTTTTTACTTAATTTTTTTCTCTGTGTATATGTTTGGTGTGTGTGTGTGTGTGTGTGATTTATATATGTGGGTCCCCATGCCATAGTGTGTGTTTGGAGGTCAGAGAACAACTTTATGGAGTTGGTTCACTGTTTCTACCGTTATGTAGATTTTGAGAATCAAGTTTAGGTCTTAAGGCCTGTGAGAGACCACTTCATCCACTGAGCCATCTCCTCAGCCATTTTTGTTTGATTTTGCTTTTACTGACATAGGATCTTATTATACTCAGGGTAGACTCTTTAGTGCTGGGATTTCAGGCATGGCACACCATACCTGGTGTGGCTGAGATGTTTTTAAACACATTTTCACTAACTGGATGGGAAATAATTAAGCTCTACTGTTTTCTGAGCCTGGTGTTTCTTCCTAGACCCAATGCTCCCAGCTTCAGCCAGGCTTCCTGCAGACAGGCGGTTCCTGGAAAGCAGGCTAGCTGTGGCCTTAGGTCCTTGACCTCCTCCTGTGGACGCTGCTCCATACATAATGTTGGTTAGAAAGGTGGCCAGCACTGGAGTATTTAAGAAAAAAAAAGGTTTTAATGAATAGGAAACCTTTGAAATATGAACAATATAAGAACAAGAAACGGTTGGTAGTGTCAGCTGCTACTATGCTTTCAGACTTTGTTGTGCTACGCGTGTGGAAATGTTTCAATTATTAGAAAACTTCAAAAAATTAATGGCCAGTGTTTGTGATTATCTTCTGTTGAATGTAGGTGGAAATTAACATTTCATCTGGCGGCATGGTGTGCTTGTGCTGGTGAGCAAATAGGCAGGGTCAATTATTTTCTATGTTAAGTGTCTGAGTTGTGCTTTAGTGGTCAGATTGTGTATCATGTGGATGTTCTTCCTGTAGCATCCTTTAGTTCTGCATATAAATCCAACATAGTTCTTCCTGTATGAGACTGTTCTGTGGATTGGTTGGACACAGGGCATATGCTCACTGAAAGCTTTTGTTTCCATCTTAAAAGCTTTATAAGTGGTCTCCTGTATCACTCACTCCACCCAGATCAATTCAGGCTGTTCCTTGAAACTGCCTCCAGTTTGCTGCGTCTCTCTTGTTGACTGACTTCCAAGCTTTAATTTCAGGTGTGTTGTTGTTGTTTTGTTTTGTTTTTTAACTCAGGGAATTTTCTTTTCTTTGTCCTGATCATTTGTTTGGATGCGCCCAGCTCTCTTCGATGCTGTGCACAGTTCTCATTTCTCCAGCTAGTCATAAGGCAGCAGGTGGCTCCCTACTATCTGAGACAGAACTTCCTTCTCTTTAGGGTTTTTGACGTAGGTCTCTTCTCTGTAGCTTAGACTGGCCTCGAACCCATAGCCCTTCTCCTGTGTTAGCCCTCTGAATGCCAGGAGTACAGATGAGAGACATGACACTCAGTTGTAAACTTAGCTTCTGTACAGATACATTGTCATCTGTCTCCAAAACTGACTCATCTTGGTAACATGTCAGTAAATGCCCTACCTGGAATGTTCTTCCTACTTCTGTTTCAAGCCAGCAGGCTCTCTTGCTTGATGCCAGGCCCTCACTTCCTCTCATTGCCACTTTGTTCTGGTCAAGACCACCCAGTTAGAATATGGCTACCATGTCACACCTCTGCTTCAGACCTCTTGGTGGCTTTCTGTCTCACCCAGAAGAAGCCAGAATCCTGTGGTTTGCCTCCTGTCCTTAAACTCACCAGACACATCCTTGAGTCGTAACCGTACTAGTTACTGTTGTCTTCACGTGGACTACAACCTGTATAGCTCATGTCTCTGTTCAGTTTTTACTGAAATACTGCCTTTTTAGTGGGGTATTTCCTGACTACCTTACTCAGATTAGCGGCTTTCTCTTTAGAACTCCTCCTTTCTCTCTAGTTCTGCCAACATGTAAACAGGTACATACCTAATTTATCTGCTGTTACGTCAGGCTGCACTACGATACACGTTCCACAAAGGAAAGGGGTTTGTACCTTTTTCAATTTCTAAAGCCCACAGAAAAACCTAGAAGCCATGTGCATAGTAAATGCCCAACAATTAATTGTTTGTTGAAAGTTAAATCAAGTAAATCTGTGCATTTTAATTCAGGTAAACATAGGAGGTATCGCAAGTCAGTGTCATTGCTGATCATCATGCAGTACCTGATTCAACTGTAGTTCTGGCTCATGGGGGCTAAGTTCTTCAAGCTTAACCAGAGGCTCAGATGAACAAGACAGATAGTCTGGAGAACAACTGTACTTTGAATCTCATTGACTTCCATGTGTGTTAATACACCTGCAATATTTTGACAAAGTTCAAGAGAATATTTAAGGAATAGTTAACAACAATAAAAAGCTAATCCTCCATATTTCGGGAGATACAAAGTTTCTTTTTTGGAAATAATATAGATTTAAGAATATAGAAAATAATTTAAAGTATTAGGTTTAATTTTTCAAATGTTTTAGCATACTTTTAGTAAACACCTACTTATTTAATCTTTTTCCAAATCTTGTGTTGTGCATGCATGTGTATGTGTGTGTTCTGTTGTGTTTGTTGTTGTTCGTGGTTTCTACAGTGTCACTCATGCTGTAGGTAAACAGTCTAGCACTGAGCTGCACCCCTAGCCCTCTGAGACCAAAATATTTGTGACTGTATTTCTAGTCCCAGTTAGGGCTATGTAGGCTTTTCTGGGTTCTATAAAACCATGGGAGAGGGATGTAGACAGCTTAGTGTGTAAAGGCACCTGACACCAAACCTGACTCCATGTGTGGCTGTGGGACGAATGTGCCCATACATACTCACACATATATGAACAGAGAAAACAGAATAAATAATGTAATTTAAAACTTTAATGATGAAAGATTATTACAGTGTGTGTGTGTCAATCATTGATACAGATCTTGTTGAGCTTCTAAATCTTTAGCTTGTGTTAGCTTTTTTTTTTGGTTTTTCGAGACAGGGTTTCTCTGTGTAGCCCTGGCCCCTGGCTGTCCTGGAACTCACTCTGTAGACCAGGCTGGCCTCGAACTCAGAAATCCGCCTGCCTCTGCCTCCCAAGTGCTGGGATTAAAGGCGTACACCACCACTGCCTGGCTTGTGTTAGCTTTCATAGCTAAGTTTAAAGCTGTTCTAGAGATCTATCAGAATATGTTTTCAAAATAACACAATAATATAGAAATGGCTTTGGCCTTGGAACAAATTTCAGTTTAACTCTATCAGACTCTGCCCTTCCAGCCATAGCTTTATTACTTTGCCTTTTTATCCCATTCTGATTTTAATGTGTTATCAATTCAGGGACAGCAGTATTAGTCTAATTGAGAGCATCACTTCAACCTGGTATAGGATGTTATCTCAAATCAGTATTAACAGCCAACCAACGATGGTGCGACCCCAGCTAACGTTGTGTGTGAAGCCCCTTCTGATTTCATACTTAACATTTGTTGAGCAGTTTTCTTTTGAGGAAAAGTTTGGAAACTTTAGTCACCCAAAAAAGAGAGACAAAGGGCAGAAAGGGAAAGGAGGAGAGGAGTGTGTCAGAGTCCAGAAAGCAATCCTCCGAGTAGCCTTTCATCCAGACTGCAAGTGTGCAAACCTAGCAGGTCTGTGACTCCTCTTAGGGAAGAGGCAGCTCTGGATCTAGATGCCTCCTGTGGGCTCATTCCAGAGCAGCTGTGTCGTGAGTCAGCCAGTTGGAAGACTGGGTGCTTGTTTGTGGATGGTTTAGGTAAGCAGAGTCTGAATAGTCTTAGGATCAGATGAATAATGTGACAAACTCATTATCTTTTTACTTCTAAATTTACTTTGCCCTTAAGTTTGAAAATAAAGATCTTAACCCTGAACAGTAAGAATCCTGTGGGCATGATAAAGTCTAAGAGTGACACTGAATAATGGGGACCTTCCCTATCTCTCCCCATGTCGAGGATGAACATTAGTCACTGGGAGGGGTTCCAGCCCAGACATTTTAACAGAATGGCTCTTTGTGCTTCCAGAGTCAGACAATCGGGAGTCTAAACTCCAGCTCCACCACTCACATGTCCTGAGACGTAGAGCAGGTTACCTCACTTCCCTGTCTCTCAGGCCTGTACATGACTAGGCTCAGCATGAAGTATGAGCTGAACCTCTTTCCAGGTGACTGTAATAATACAGGAGCATGGCCAGTCAGGTGACTAGGTGCCTGGAACTCCAGCCCTGATGGTTCTGAGCTGAGAAATAGCAGATGTGAGATGGGGTTCTGTGCTTCTAGGCAGGTCTCAGTGAGACAGCTGTGAAGAGTCCACTCGTCAAGCCAGACGCCATTGCTTTAGCAGTGGCTAAATTCAGATTAGAATTCTGGGAATTTCCTCTCTTCAAAGTTCTTGCTTTCTTATTTCAAGACCTTCTCCCCACACAAAAGGGGGTGCTACAGGGATCCTGTGTATGTAAGCCTCCATGCCAGCACCCCAGCTCCATTAGCCTTCAAGCATGGGAAATGGGCAAAGTGGGAAGGCCTCTTAGCCAGAAGACAGTGTGGGTGTCCTGCAGGCCAGGCCAGAAAGCTCTACACGCTCTTACCAGTCAAAGGGAAAGACAGTGTTATCATAGCACCTGCGACCCTGACACAGAAGGACGACCCAGAGCTCAAAACCAGCTTGGGCCACATAGTGACTTCCAGGCCTGCTTAAGCTACAGAGTGTAATTTTGTCTCAACTAAAATAAAGTAAAATAAAATGTAATATGGGAAAGCCTCACATTACATTCATCAAAACAATGAAAGTCTTGCTTGACAGTCTTTTATTCCTTAGCTCTCCTCCTCTCCCTCCCTCTTCATTCTCCACCCACTCCCATGTTATGAATGGACCCATGGTGTGTTTTAACAAATCCACTAAACACAGGCAAGACCAGAGGTAACACCTTGGGCACCAACAGTGGTGGCCCTCTGAGTGGAGCTTTCTACTCCTCAAAAGCTTTGACAGGAAGCAGCTTGAGTGCCAGGAGACCACCAGGCAGAAGGCAATATTGTAGCATCCCTAAAGGAGCTGGGGTTTTCTAGGTGTGTAGTGATAAAGCTGCTTGGGAAAAGCCAATAGAGTAGGTGTGAAGATATAAGCGACTAGACAGAGTCCGATGCAGACAGAGCGTAAGAGAGAGAGATGACAGCAGAGGGTTAGAGGAGGCACCGCTCAGCTGGAGGCTGTTTGTAAAGAGTGATGGTCACAGGGTCAAGCATCTGAAGGGGGCCATGGAGGAGGAGGAGCCTGCGCTTTCAGACTTTGCTAGCTGCTCCCAGGAGTCTGATATGAGAAAAGACAACCCTGAGTGGGCTCTGCTTTAGGATAGAGAGACCGTGGGCAGAGCCAAGCTTTGGAGTCAGCTGAATTAAAATCCCCACTCTAGTTCTTTTGCACCATTTGTTCTTGGGAACATCATACCTATCTGGGTCTTGTTTCTCATTTCATTTACAAGCCTGCTTTGTATAATGGTAATATTTCTGCGTGCTGCATTTTTATTTTCATTTCAAAACATGACATGGGGTCTATTCATTATTCTTGTGGCTCTGGTTGCTTCTTCCTTTCTACGGTGGAGATCAGCTCCAGGGCTTCAATGCTAGGTGAGCATGTCGGTGGAAACGGAACGCTGCTCTCTGAGACTTTTAAACAGCATACCTAGGCATTTGGTAATCAGAACAAACAAACTTGGTCTTACTGTAGGATTGATTTTATTCCTTCTACGGTTTGGGAGAAAGGGTGGGGAATATGGTAGGGGTTGAAACAGGGTCTCAGTGTATAGAGCAGGGTGGTCTTGAACTCATGATACACTTGCTCAGCCTCCCAGGGACTGGGGTTACAGACAGCATTAGCATGCCCAGATTCTTAAAACTCCATCTCCTTTGTTTTCCTTTTATAGGAAGGGAGTGGGGTGTGGTCTGAAGTTTGGTGTAAATAAATGCTATTTCGTAGTGGGGAATACCTGGACACTCCCTGTGCTTCCCTATAACTCCTAGCAGCTGTATTTTCAGAAGTCATTAACTTGTGCAACATTTACAGTTGTTGCCAAGGTTTCCTTCTTTCCTTGATTTCGTGTGTGTGTGTGTGTGTGTGTGTGTGTGTGTGTGTGTGTGTGTGTATGTGTGTGTACGTGAGCGCTCGTGCTTGCGTGTTTGTGCATATGTTCTAGGATCTGAATCTAGGGCCTCATACTCAAACTCTCAACTCCAACTCCATTAAATGAAATAAGTATTTTCTACATGAGTGCTCTGAGTCCTGTAAAGTAACTTCACTCTCCATCTCTAGAGTATCTTACTTTTTCCTTCTCTCTTTTCCCTTCTTAGAATCACTGAGCTAAATTAAGCCACATCTCCTTGAAACAATTATTTCTTACATGTATTCATTGTGTTCTCAGTAACAAAAAAGAATAAGTAAGAGTTCTACCACTGAGCTATATCCCCAGACATAAGGTTAAATTTTTCTGGCTAAAAGCTCAACATTCAAAGTCAAAGCCAGGCAAGGTATGATGATGGTTGCCTGTAAATCCAGCACTGGGGAGCAAAGGCCAGCCTGCATTACATAGTGATTCCCAATCTAGTCTGAAATGCATAGCAAGATGCTGTCTCAAAACACATAAATACACACAATACATATATCTTAGAGAGTATTCTATACGTTTTCTCTAGCTTAGAAAGTAGCTAATTTCTCCAAGATTACAAAGTATTAATAGTAAAAATAAGACCCAAACTCAAATGTTCTTCCCACTGTCCCACTTAGACTCTGTGGTATTATTGTCTATTCTGGTACTCAGTGTTGCTAGGAATGCTTCTGTGTCTTACTTTGAAATTGGTACTGGATTTATAGCCTAATGGCAGAGTATAAAGTTGTGCTGGGATTAGACCTAGCACAAAAACCAAACAAAAAGGGGGACAAAATGGTCCATTTTTCAGAAGTCGATGGCATCTAAGTGTTCTTCATTCTGTTGCAGCAGTGAAATATGTCCTCCACCTGTACAGACATAAGCCTGCTCAGAAGGATCAGGACGGCATGGACCGTGCTGGGTATAGGTGGGGTGTCCCCCCAGCCTGTGAATGAGAGCACTCTGAGTTATCATTAGCTGACTGCTGTCTGTGGCAGTAGAACAGGAGTTACCAGGATTAACACACGGCCCATTATTTCCGTCTGTTGCCCCCACAGAAGAGAATGGCATGGTTCCAAGTGTTGTAGGTGTTACCATGAGCTCACCAACAGTCCTGACTGGAAGTCAGTGCTCTCTGTAGTGATGTCAAGAAGAGAGCCACACACAGCATTGCTTGTTCACTGGCCCATAGCTGGTCAGTGCCAGGGTATGGGTAGGCTCAAATTCCTGTGCAGCTTGTGTGTCTACCACAGTACCTATTTTCATTCTAAATTCTCTTGACAAACAGGCCCTGTGTGTTTGTAAGTAGAATCCAGTTTGATAGCACATTTCCCTGTTATGTAGCACCAGCATACTGTCACCATTACTGGACTATGAAAACATCCTGGTTCTAGATGAGACTGACTCGCTCGTGTCCATGTTACTGAGGCTTAGGGGGCAGCGTCCATTTCTCTTTTTAAGAACCTATGAACTAGGCATGAGTTAACGTGAAAGGAGGGAAGGTTAACATTCGCAGTGTTTTGTGCTTTGTCTGGACATATTCTTCTCATACATAGGTGCGTCTTTATGAATTTAAATGACTGTTGAGGACCAAATTTTGGACATTCTCACATACAGTGTTAATAATACATGGATTTTTAATTATCATGGTTGGAGGAAACTTTATATATTAAAGAAAGTAGTTCTGAGGGTAAGTTTGCCTCCTGAAATGGGAAAGGAACATATAAAGGAGAAAAAAGGTCTTTCAGCATTGAGCAATTGTTCTTGGTTCTTTATGTGTATTTGTATGTATATGTGGATATGTTTGGAGGTGCATGTTGTACATGCAGGTGTACATGCACATATGCAAATGCATGTAGAAACCAGAGTAGTATGTCAGGTGTCTACTGTGGTTTTGAGACATGGCTCTCATTATGATCTGGCCAATTAAGCTAGGTGGCAGTTAGTTCAGGGTTCTGCCTGTCGCTGCCTCCCCAGGTTGGGTGCTTGGAAAGGAACTGATGCTTGCATTGGCAAGTGGTTTTACACACTGAGCCATGTCACCAGTCCGGGGTACCACTTTTTAAAAAGAGATTATGGAAATGGAACTGCTGATCCTAGAGCTTAAGGGCATGCAGTCTGTGCCCCAGAGAGCTAAAAATTCTGTTCCTAAAGAGCAGAATCCAGGGCAACCTCCTTGGCATAGTGAGAAAAACAAAGGCCATGCCAGATCGCACACACTCGCAGAGCTGGGTTCAGTGTGGGACACTCGCCAGCTCCAGCCATTCAAGTCCTAAGCAGCCCTGTGTTGGATCTCCCTGTTCTCCCCCAAAGCTGCACGAGAAACTGTCTGGCTAGAGCGAGAAGAGCGAGCCCGGCAGCACTATGAGAGACACCTGGAGGCACGGAAGAAGAAGCTAGAGGACCAGCGGCTGAAGGAGGAGCGGAGGAGGGCTGCAGTGGAGGAGAAGCGGAGGCAGAGGCTGGAGGAGGACAAGGTGCGGGGAGGACTCCCCTGTTCCATCCTGCCGGGTGCACACAGCTGCAGGTGTTGGGGAGCACAGGCTGAGGGAGATGGAAGTCGACTGGTCGTTAGTGTTGCTGCTGGAACATTGAGTTCTCATGTCTCACGTGGAAACCTAACACTCATTATTGCTTTATTTGGCCATACTGAAGTGCTAAAGTCACCCAGTGGGCTTCCATAGGGTCTTGCCATATTACCTTCCATGTAAGTAAATATTTCCACATATGTACTTCATTCACACTCAACCCTTAAGTGTTATATAAGGTTTTAGAAAATACGAGAGGGGCAGTTATTCTCAATAGTAAGGTTATACTGTTCTTGCCATCAGGAAACAGAAGCGGGGGATCCCAAGTTTGAGGTTATCGAGACACATGATGTGTAACTACACATGCTGAGCCTCAGCTTAAGTGAAGACTACTAGTGTTGGCTTAATTTATTTTTTTTTATATAAGTACACACTGCAGCTATCTTCAGACACACACTAGAAGAGTGCATCGGATCACATTACTGGTGGTTGTGAGCCACCATGTAGTTGCTGGGATTTGAACTCAGGACCTCTGGCCGAGCAGTCAGTGCTCTTAACCACTGAGCCATCTCTGCAGCCCACACAAGGACTTTTGAACTGGGAACTAATGGTTGCAGAAACGACCCAAGATTGTTACTATTCCCATCTTACAGTGCAGAAGTTAGGAGATAGATTATAACACCAATATAGTAGGGCAGGAAATTAGGTAGACTACTCTATCCGGCTTAAGTTGCAGAACCTTCAAACAGCTAAACCTAACTGCTGGCTCTTCTGTCCCACATAAGGAACGCCATGAAGCTGTCGTCCGTCGGACGATGGAAAGGAGCCAGAAGCCAAAGCAGAAGTATAACCGGTGGTCATGGGGAAGCCCTCTCCATGGAAGCCCGAGCATCCACAGTGGAGGTAAATACAGACGCCACTTTCAAGCCCCTTCTTTGACTTTTGGTTGGAGATTTTTCTGGACAGTAAGAGTATATTTGATTTTTGGTTTTTGATTTTTTATTTTTCCCCCCTAAATCTCTGGTTGCAAAACAAAAAAATCCCTCTGAAGTCATTAAACTATAATTAAATGATGCTTCCACTATTGAGGACAAGAGGGTGACGGAGGTCAGACCCAAGGTCTTCTCTTTGTCTGGGCATGAGCTCCTCTCCCTAGACAGAAACCTCGAAACTGAAAGCCTCAACTGTTTTAAGGATCTGCTTGCATAAGGTTTGCATGGCTTTGGAATACATCATCCCAGGTCACTTTCTGCTCTGGAAGGATCTCAGCAGTACACCTGGGTCAGAGTCTGTCCCCTAAGCGCATGTGCACTGACCTAACCTGTACAGGGCTGATGTCTCGTAGGAACACATGCTAATATCTCAGACTAGAAACAGTGGTAAACATCCAGACCACTTCTCTTTCCTTGAATGGACATGAAACTATCTTGAAATATGACATCAGCAGAAGGCTTGTCTTTGTACAGTAAATTCAGTATACCTCAGTGCTTGTACAGTATGCCAGTTCTTTTCCTTTCTTTCTTTCTTTCTTCCTTCCTTCCTTCCTTCCTTCCTTCCTTCCTTCCTTTCTTTCTTTCTTTCTTTCTTTCTTTCTTTCTTTTTTTTGAAAACTTGTGTCTCAACATTCTGTCCTCAGGTGGTTTTGCTGAGTCATCATTCTCCTTGGTTTAGCAGGTGTGGACCACCACGTCACAGTTTTAGTCATCATTCTCCTTGGTTTAGCAGGCGTGGACCACTATGTCATAGCTTTAGGGGCTACTAGAAAATCTGGTACAGACATCCTTGTTATTGCTGACTGCCTGCTTTGTAGCTAGCACCCCCAGACATAGGACCCGTTCATGGATCGCTGAACCACCACCAGCCTAGTCACCGCGTGCTGCTGTGTGTTGCACAGACCAGGATCTGCACCGAGCACAGTGTTTCTAAAGTGTTTCAAGGTCAGGTGACTTGAAGGTGTTGAAATGACCACACATGGCACGTTTGCTTTCTCTTTAATTTTTAGTAAAACCGTTTAAGCGTCTTTTAGCTAAGAATCGCCTACAGAGTGTGTCCAGGTTAACAGCCCCCATGGCCTTCAGTACCACTCGGAATCGGCTTATATCCAGTTGAATTTTTCTTTGCATGTTTGCTGTGTTTTCCCATTATTTTCTTTAATATTTTCTGATTTATTTTAATTTTATGTATATGAATCCTCTATCTGCGTGTATGCTGTATTCCAGAAGAGAGCATTAGATCACATAGATGCTTGTGAACAACCATGTGGTTGCTGGGAATTAAACTCAGAACTCTGGGAGAGCAGCCAGTGCTCCTAACCACTGAGCCATCTGTCCAGCCTCTCATTAATGTTTTTTACAACACTTTCCCTCTTATTTTTTTTTAAGTTTAGCAAGTATAATAACCACAACTTATTTCCCTGTGACACTGAGCCAAACACAGAAGCACATTTCCCTCTGTGGCCCTTTCCCACCTGTGATTTGGCACACACCAAATCTGCCATCATAAAGATAGGATATATTTCATCAGGAATAGTTTTCATGACTATTCTGGAGAAAAGTGGTCATGGTAAGTGCTTTTATAACCATGTTTTCTTTTACTGAGCTTCACGCTGTCTGTCTTCATGACAGAAATTCTCTGTCGTACAGTGTCAAACATCTTCAAGAAAAAATTTGCTTAGCTTTAATTCTTGCCTTGTACTTTGCTATTCGGAATGGTATGGGCAGTGATGCATTTATGAGCTGTTAGATAAAGTCCAGTGACTAGATTGGAACAAACTACTAGTCCACTAAAAGAAAAGAGACATTTGTGTGAGAAACAGTGGGAATTGGTCCAATTGGTCAAAGACTAGGAGATGATCTGCTGCAGGGCTGAGCGAGCCGTCCATTCTGCTCACTGGCACCTTCCCTTCCTTCACAGCATCCCTGTACTAACCCTGCCTATCACCCTAAGTCTTCCCAGCCTAGAAACGGTCCCCATTAAAGTGAGTGTCTTGTCTGCCTTGCTGGTACATCAGCTAGTATTACCATGGTAACAATTTTATTAGTAAACCCGCCAGTCCTTTTGTGAAATTGTTTCCTGTTCAGTGAGAAAAACTGGATGAAAGTTGACTGATGGTACCACACACCCTGACCTGGTTCCATGGCTCCACCACCTGTCACAGAACTGTGGACTTTTCCATTCACGATACTTTGGTGCATGACTGTCTAGCTCATCTTTGGCTTGCTCACTAAGAAATAGATCTAAGTGCTTTTAGTAACCCATTGAGAAATACCTGGGGATAGGCTTAATGTAGACACGGCTTTCCCAGCTAAATTTTAGCATGTAAGCAATGTCAGGGAGTGTGTCGCCGTAGAACCATGTGCGCACACCCACATTCAGCATCGGGGTGCTCCTGGAACTATTTCCCCTCTGGACTTCTATTTTTTTTCTCATTGCCCAAACCCCACCAGATAAATGTAAATGGAAGGCACAGGAATCACACTTGGTGATTTATTTTTCTCTTTTAAAACATAATTAGATGTTAGCTATAAAAGTAGTTCCCAGTTGAAGATCCACTTCTTATTAATGAGACTTATTACCAGCAGGTTGTAGATAATAGTCAAAATGGCTATACTACAGGGCAAAATTCATCAAAAATTCTTACTGCCAAGGCTATTCAGACCAGCAGGAACGGTGCTCAGATGCAGCTCAGTTGTAAAGCCCTTACCTAACCTAACAATGGGTCCAATCCCCAGGAAAGATACGGAAACAGAGTGACCGGTGAGGGTCACCTGCAACCCCTTGAATTGTAAGTCAGAGATGTAAATAAATAAATAAATAAATAATAAAAATAAAAAATAAAAACAAGATAAGGGGCTTGCAAAAATCCCCAGGCCTCAAATTTATAGTTCTGGCTTAGCTTCCTAGTAGCTGGATACAGGCAGGCCCCAGCCTTCATGGCCTTACATGTCAATCAGATCATCCTATAGTGGACGTCAGTGCTGCAAGTGAAATGTCTGTAGAAGCAAGAGAGTCTGCAGCAGAACCAGATGTGCACTTCACATGCATACACACACCTCAGGTGGACACTTCACCCCCAGGCGTGCTACATACGCACACACACGCACACACACACACTCCGGGTGTGCAGGTTCTCAGTACCACATCCATTGTCCCCAGCCTCTCTTTGCTTCACAGTGGGTCTGCATCGGCTTAGTAGCCTTCCTCCACTCCTGGGTTTGTCTTCATCTACTTGTATCATAATAACATGCTTGGGTTTAAGCTGGTGAACTAAACGTTTATATTATTTCTTAAGAAAAACACTACTTGTTTCTAGCCTTTAAGTTCCTCTAGTGTGTCCACTCAGAGAACTGTGCTGTTGTGGAAGATCTAGAAATGCCATTGGCCTCCAGTCCTGCTGCTTGTCCCACCGCTCAACTAGGAAATACGATCCTGCTTGCTGGCCGTCAATTAGCACTCTCTCCTCTTGTTTTAGATCCAGACAGGCGGTCAGTGTCCACCATGAATCTTTCGAAACATGTTGATCCTGTCATTAGCAAGCGGCTCTCGTCCTCATCTGCAACTTTGCTAAACTCTCCAGATAGAGGTACAGTCAAAAGGAAAACAAAGCCTGTTCTGTTGCTTACCTAATGTTTTCTTTCCTGGATGTGTACAGATGGAAATAGCATCTGAAGTTGCTTTCCCTGCATTTCTTAAATAGGAAGAAAAAAACTTGAGAGTAAAAAAGCGTAAGCGGCCGAGCATCACTGCCCTGGGATGAGAGTGTTTCTCGGGTTAGAAGGTGGCTGACTGGTGCATGTAGCAAACGGTGCTTTCCTCAGCCGCTTGGCAGACGAAGTCACCCCTTACCCACCAGAATGCACACAATCTTGCTCTGGACAGTCCTGTCCCTTAATCATCCGTATGCTGGGAGTGCTGGGTGCCAGCTTTCCAAAGAGAACCTTAACTGACTCATGATGGCAGTTTCATTTCACCTCCTTGTTTCTCATTTGGTCAGACATCTCACATGGCGTTTCTGATGTGTGTGATTGTTTGCTTGGTGTCTGTTCATTTCAGTCTTGGGTGCTCGGCCTCATTTTAAGACAGTCATTGCCATGTCCTCCAGCTAAAGTCTTCATGGAGTTTTGAGTTTATGCATCCTATGGATTACAGTACATGAATATTTAGTTATTCATAAAATGGAAGTTTTGTTTTATATCATGGGTGAAACAATCAAGCTTTTCAGAAAAGCTACTTGTTTTAATAACTACGATGATTTTAAATAAAACCAAAGAATTATGTAATGCAAAGCACACACTTTTTAAAACTTACAAGTTATGGTGACCTCAAGTATGTTTTTATGAAATTAGAAAGTATCATGTCTTAATCTGTAATAAGAATATAATGTATGCATGTTCCCTGTGTGTCAGTTTATTATCTTGTATTTTATATTGCGGTTCAATTGTAATATATTATGTGAATGTTGGTATTATTCTATAAAGTGGTAAATGTTTGAACAGTTTCTATTCTTGTCTTCTTACCCAAACTGTTCCTTTTTTAAACTAAATTTGCCTAAAGCATTGATATTAGAATGTCATCAAGTTTTAGAGGTTTTTTTCATGTTAATTTATTACGTTTTCCTCCATAAGTATGCTTTATTGCAGACTATATGGAGTACATTCAGGGAGGGGTAAACTTGTGTTTCATGTTCCTTCCCTCACTGAACATAAGATATAGATCTGCTGTGGGTGTTGTTCCTACAGTTGACTGTTCCCTTCCTTTTCCTTTAAAGCGCTCACTTACCTAGAACTTTAATGTCATACTCTGAGAACCCAGGTCTGAGACAAACCATAGTTAAGGACTTAGAATGTTCTGAGTTAAGTTATAATGCTTTTCTGCCTACGACAGTCCCAGGTAAAGATGAGGATTAGGAGATGGGCTGTAAACCAGCTGATACCCTTACCAGTCTCTGATGATTGAACTTGCTGAATTCATTGTCAGTTAGAAATAAAATTACATTTAAACCCTTTGTATGATGTATCTGATTGGATTTTCTTAGGGTAATGTGGTCTGGGGACTAATATCCATTGGGTAGCCCATCTATTCTATTTGGGGTGATTCAGTCAACCCCTCAGAGGTTGAGAATCTAACTGGTAACGTCCTGCAGGGTAATGAACTGGAAGCTCTATTAGCAGTCTTCCCGCAGCGGCGGATCTGTGGCACCTGCACTTCCCGCCTGCATGGCCTCCACATGTGCTGTCTTTGTTCTTGTTCTGTCTCGGGACAGGGAATCACTATGTAACCCTGACTCATCTGGAATTCAGTATGTAGACCAAGCTGGCCTTGAACTTCTGTCAGTCCTTCTGCCCGTCAGTGCTGAGGTTACTGCGTGCACTGCCTCAGTGAGCTATGCAGTCGCTGGCTGAATTAGAAGTGGAGTTAGGAGCTAGAAGACAATAGAATCTCAGCAGCTGGGGCCAGGAAACTGCCCCTTGCACCAAGACACAGGACTAAGGAATCTACTAAGTCCGTGTCTTCACAGACTTAAACTAATAACTAAACTAAACTGATAGCATAAGAGGGAGGGCCCTGAGGTTAGTTCCACATTCCTGCCCCTGTCAAAGGAGCCATGACCAAGGCGCTGGTCTAACACCGTCTAGCCTGGAAGGGGCTCTGGTGCTACAGAAGGCTTTGTTTGCTCATTTGTTTTGGTTAAGCAAAATCTTCAGTAAGAGGACTCTCCTGCCAGCTATTTTTGAATGCTAGTTATGCCTTATTGTCTCAGTAGGAAGAGTTCTTATCAAAATAAACTAGAAGCTTTTATAGACAAATGAGCTTTCTCCCGCCTGTGGCAGTGGTACCTCAAAGCTGATATGAGTTTGAAGCTCTAAAAGTCAGGGCTCGAATGCATCTGAGCAGCTCTACTGGTTACCGAATGTACTGGAATATTGTCAGGTTGTTTAATAAATAGCCACCTCCCCCAGTGTGCTTCCCCAGACACTGCAAAGGGAGCCTGCCACAACTACCACTGTGACCCACCTTCTTCAAAACATTTGTGATCGGGAGATAGCTTTGTGAGTCCCACACAGGCATGAGGACCTGGGTTAGAGCCTACCTAAAAAGATTCAGGCATGGACAGGCACGGGGATGCACACCTTTAATCCCAGCACTTAGGAGACAGAGGCGGATAGATAACTGTGACTTCAAGGACAGCCTGGTCTACAGAGTGAGTCCTAGAACAGCCAGAGCTATATAGTGAGACCCTGTCTCAAACTAAATAAAGAAACAAACAAACCATTAAAAATAAATAAGTTAAAAATTTAAAAAAGAAAGCCAGGCATGACACCACTCACCCGTAATGCTATCACTGGAGAGTCAGAGACATGAAGATCCTTAGGGCTCCCTGAACCTGTCTGGCTTCGTCAGTGAGTTCTACGTTCTGATGAAAGACCACATCTCAAGAAATAAGGGGAGACGGGGGTGCTCAGCAGTTCAGAGCGCTTGTTCTCTTCTCGAGCACATGAGTCCTCTTCCCAGCACTCATGTCAAACGGCTTAATATTGCCTGTAGTTTCAGCTCCAGGGGGTGTGACACCCTCCTCTAGCCTGGAAGTACACACACACACACATGCACACACACACGCACACACAGCATTCATTCACAGACCTACACATATACACATAAGTAAATAAGACAGATCATTAAGATGAACCACAATTGATGAGGATGTTGACCTGTGACCTCCACATGCACACATATATAAACATGTACCTATGCCTACATACATACACAAACACATGCACACATGTGTGTGTGTCACATATCTACAAAATAGGTACACAGAGGGGGAAAATACTGTTATTTTTACACCTGAATTGTGTCACATAGACTAATAAAATTACCTGGAAGCACATAATTTCTCATTGATTGTTCCTATAAGTGCTACAGTAGATACTATTGCAATTTGGAAATTTACATTAAAGATCCTTATCCTCATTTTTTTTAAGGATTTATATGTTTTATGTATGTGAGTACGCTGTCCACTGTTTTCAGACACACCAGAAGAGGGCATCAGAGCCCATTACAGATGGTTGTGAGCCACCATGTGATTGCTGGGAATTGAACTCAGTACCTCTGGAAGAGCAGTCAGTGCTCTTAACCACTGAGCCATCTCTCCAGCACATATTCTCATCTTTAAAGCCACCTACTTAACCAGATTTTTCTCAAGAAGGGACAATGGAACTTTAAAAGAAGGAGCATGAGATTGTCTACTTAGCTTAAAGTTAGTCTAGACAACCCAGGCATGGTGGCAAATGCCTAGTCCCATCACCTAGGAGACTGAGGCAGGAGGATCAAGGGCCCCCTGGCCTATGTAGTGAGCCCTTGCCTCTAAAATAAATAAACAGAAATGAGTCCATACACTCTCACCTTGAATCTATATCTTAGGACATAGTGATAGATCTCAGCTGAATTCTGTCCAGAATCACATTTTAGCCTAAAATTATCCATTTTCATTCTTGCTATACTTTGAATTAATTGCCACATCTATGGGTGGTTTCAGGTAGCACTCAGGAATTCTTCTAATGCCGACAGTCAGGATCTAGCAACATCTAAGTTCTGCCTGGCACCCATGACCCTGAAACCTTTGTGCTCAGCAGTTGACTTTGTGCTCATCGGTGGAATGTGGTAATGTGATTTACAAAGCACTGATGTAGCCCAGATCATTCAGGCGAGGACCACAATGGCGATGGCTAGCCATGAGCAAGGATTGCATCTTTTGAGGTTGCCTACACTGATCTGAGAGGTCTGTCTCTCCTCACTATGGTCAGCATTTCATGTCAGTGCATAAATAGGACTGATACCAGCCAGTTCCACCAAGCTATCTCCTCCCTCCGCGTTTCAAAACTCTCCAGATCAAGAACTTCTACATTAAACGAGGAAAAGGGACATTCTCTACAAGCTTGAACTAAAATGTTACAGATGCTCAGTCTGTCCATCCATCCCCCACTTGCATGTCAGTCATGAATGTGGTTGAAGTGGAAACATCTGGAATTTATAACAATCTGCATGTGAAGCAGCTTCTCTAGCTGATGCCCTGAAAACTTGCAGGAGGTGAACTCCTTAAGGGGCGTAGGGTGGCTGGGGGTAGGGGGCAGTTAAGGCCAGGTGTGGTAGCACACACACCTTTATTCCCAACATTTGGGAGGCAGAGGTAGGCAGATGGGTCTCTGAGTTCCAGGCCAGCCTGGTCTACAGAATGAGTTCAGGACAGCCAGGTCTTTGTTACACAGATTGTCAGTGCTATCTTATCTCTGCAGTTCTGAGCCCCTGTCACCACGGGGCTTATCTCAGAAGGAAGCCTTGCTTTCTTTATTTTCCCTCCCTTGCTGGTTTGAACATACTGTATGTTCTGATTAAGCTGTGCTGTATTGTCCGTGCAGGTAGCACCTGCTCATGCTGCCGTCTGCTAGCCTTCACTGCTGCCTTAGTACTTTCAGTAAGTCTTCATGCTGGGAAAGATTTAGCCTTGGAAGCTAAAGACAGTAGTTCAAGCCTATATAACCTGTAATCTCAGCACTTGTGTGACAGAGGCAGGATCACCATGAGTTTGAGGCCACCCACAGTGTGTGCAACCTTGTCATGTTAATAATCATCATCATCATCTCCTTAATAAACAGAATATCTAATGGAAAATTCACCAATTCTTAAATTAACTAAAGTGTTGATCAAAATGATCACTTTTAAAATAAAGTCAGGTTATTAGAGGGCTTCCTGGAAATTGGTTCTCCCTGCATGGAGGCAACTATTTTCAGTGTAACAATGTCTAGCAGTATATGGTTTTTATAAACTAAACCAGATTTCAAGATTCTAAAAGTTATGTTCCTCTCAGATGATTGTTGTGTATAGGGTCAGCTACACCCGAGGAGTGCAGAGCAGAGGAGGAGCGGTCATGTTTACATAGTTTTAAAAGGCTTTGATGAGTGACATGGGAGTACTTTGTAGGTGGCATGTGATCTGTGTGTGACAGTGGCACATTGGTGCAAGCCTCTTCACTTACCGTCTATGTTTTAGTGTGCCATCGCTAGCTGCTCACAATGCAAACAAAGTCCTAATTGGCGTCCATTTTCTAATCACGGTCCTGCCAAATCCCAGGAGTTTGGGACCCACATGTCATTGTGTGAAGTTTGTTTTCAGATCTTCAGCCATCACTAATAAACTTGAGGTTTATAGTTACATTGCACTTGGGCATTTCTGCTTACTTTTGTCTTCCTTCAGCTTTAGCCTTGATCTTCAGCTGAAAGTTTTATATTGTGCCAAACAGGGACCTGAAAGAGCCTAGCTTCCTGAGTGAAAAGCTCAAAAGAACCCCGTAGAGACCTGTGCATGAGTCTTCTTTCGATTTATTGTAGCTCTTCCTCCAGTTACCCTAAACCATTCGTGGAGATCCATGAGTTTAACAGAGTTCTTGCAGTACTTTATGTTAATCTAGTTTTCATCTGTCAGCCCCAATGAGGATGGTTATTGAAGACATACAGGAAGCCTTCTGTCAGAGATGGCCATCAGAGAGGTGTTACCGATAATAGCAGATCTGTAATTGAAGTGGTATTTCCATTTCAAGACCTGTTGTTTGCTCAACAAGAGCAGACCAGAAAAAATCCATTGGAGCTGCCCCTTTAGAGCCTTCCATAAGCATAGCTCAAGGAGAGGCAGTGTTTGTGGAATAGCTTCTCCCTTGAGTGGGGATCCTGTTGCCCTGACTCATGGCCACATGTCTTCTCTGGAGAGCCTGAGCTGTCTCCAAGGTCTGTCCAGACTGTGGAGGTATTAGGTATGATGATGATCAGCACCCCCTTGGCCCAGTAAAGAATGTCCCTAACATCTTGCTTATATGGTGACATTTAGCTCGCCGCCTGCAGCTCAGCCCCTGGGAGAGCAGCGTTGTTAGCAGACTTCTGACGCCCACACATTCGTTCCTGGCCAGAAGCAAAAGCACGGCCGCCTTGTCTGGAGACACAGGTAAAGCCATCCAGGCGGAACTTTGTGGTGAGGTAAAGTCCTCCTTTTAAAGCCTGTCTGCTCTTCCCACGTTCAGCTAACCCCACCTCCATTCAGCCTGGTATGTGCTTCTCTCTGTTGGTGTTGGCTTTATACGCTTGGCATTGTTTTCTCTTTACATCCACCCTAACAACTTATCTGGACACCAGATGCCAGGCAGGCAGATGGCATCCCTCACCTGATCAGATAGCCTCTGTCTGTTAGATTACCAAGGAAAAAAGTATCACTTAAACCTACTTTTCTTTCTACCCCTGTATGTCAACAGATGACCAAGGGTAGTGGATATAATTTAATACCACTATGCAGACTTGGAAATAAATCATCACACTCTTCTGACTTAAGCAGGTAGTTTCTTACCCTGGCAGCTTCCCCCTGCTGTGCCAGGCTTTTGTGTGTAACCTAGTACCTGGAACCTTCCAAGCTCTAAAGAGCTGAGAAGGCTACGTGAAATGTTGTTACTTTCACTGCAAACATGGAACATACCTAATCTTGGCTGTTTCATTGAAATTTTTTCAATGCTAAATGTGCCTGAATGAACTGTAATGTATTCAGTTGGTAAGACCCATCCATATAGGCTTTGAGTGACACTTGTATATTGGTGTCACAGTTAGATTTCCCAGCTCTCTCTGGGCACAGTGTCTGTGGAAGCAACTTAGCCACCCCTCACCCTCTGCACTTGGAAAACCACATGTCCTCTTTGAAAAGTTCCCTTTTAAAAGGCCTTGTTTCTTCATGCTGCACAAATAAACCTCTTGGTAGTTTTATGGACTTTCCTCTGTTAGCTAACAAGTGTCAGGTCCTGCTTCTCACTGTCCGGTGTGAGGCAGTCAGGCCACAGGTCTGGGCATCCTCAACACCTCCCCCCGCCCTCTGGAAATGAGCTTGCAGCCATAAGAGCTAACACCAGGCCACACAGAGAATCTTCAGGTGCTCGCCTGTACCTCTCAGCACTCAGCACTTCATCTGGGATTTTGCTGAAGGAAAAAGTGCAGCATTTTAAGATTAGACTATGTTTTATACTGTGAAACTTCTTTGCCAGTGATGAAAGTAAGTCCTCTGCGTGTTGACTCTTCCAGGCAGCTTATCCACCCTGTCAGTGGACACTCCACAGTGTGTGACCATCACACACCTGAATCCCGTGTTATGTGTTGTCTTGTTCCAAAGCTAGGAACGTGTCTTTCTCTGCTGTTTCTGTCGGCAGTGACCCTGGCAATGCTTTTGCCCCTTGTCTTTCCCACGCCATTTCTTTGCTGTCCTCCTTTCCTTTCCCACCCACCGCTCCCTTCCTTGTTATGCTTAGTTGGGGTACAGTTGATGTTTGTGAAAAGCAGCACATAGATGTTGAAGCTTTGCTATATTCTCTAGGTTATGACTACCTATCCCATTGACACAGCTTATATTTAATGAGATTAAAGACTCCTAGTTTTTATAAAGATTTCCGCTTGGATTTATGAATGTAAATGTGTCTTAGTTGTCTTTTAGGACATTTCCTGTCTTTATTTTCCAGTGTACCTCTGGATTATTAGTTTCTCTCCATTTCAGTTTTCTTTCTTTCTTCATCTTATTCCCAATTGCCATTGGCAGAAGAGGATGTATCCATAGCCAAGACTACAACAGCAGTTAAGACCCTTGTCCTTTAAGGTACTCAAAGATTGCAGGACCCTTCTCTACCCACAACCCTGAGCAAGCAGTAAGGCTCCCGAGTGTTGGAAGAGCCCCATCTTACCCCTCCCATTTGCAGCCCCCACTTTGGGTTGACCTTTCCATGCCATGGTCCTCCCGAACCCACAGAATATGTGCATGAATATTAGAGGTTGGGCTTAGGCAATCGAAATACTTAGAAGTGTGTATCAGGGCTTTAACAAATGTTAACATTCTACCCTGCCGGTCTCTGCCCTGATCCCATCACTCAAGCTGCATTGTCTGTTCTGAGCTCTGTGTTCCCACTGAAGACCTTGATGGGTTAGGCTAATGCACTTTTGGCTGCCAGGAGTAGTGGAGGATGTTCTCAAAGGCATGTTCATTCTCTTAAACTATATAGGACATAGAGTGCACAATAGGCATTAGGTACTCCTACTGTCTCTTCAGGAGAATGGGATTGTTCAGTATGCAAGTTTCAGGTTTTTGGTGGTAGATGTTAGAATGTAATACTCTTGGAAATTTTAATATTTATTTCAGCCAGAAGTATTTTTGAACAATTAAAGTTGAGAATTTTTAAATAGATAGAGATAAGGATATTTTTAAACTAGATACGGTGGCACACACCTTTAATCCCAGTACACAGGAAGCAGAGGCAGGTAGATGTCTATGATTTCGCAAGCCTGGTTTTCATAGCAAATTCCAGTGTAGCCAAGGCCACAGAGTGAGAAGAGAAGATTTTCTACCTGTACTTAATGCTTTTCTTTTTCAACACTGCAATAAAGAATAAATTAGATTGTTCCAGGATGGTCTCAGCAAATATTCATTTTTCACTTTGTACTAAAGGAAAATGAAACCATGTTTCTAGCCGGGCGGTGGTGGCGCTCGCCTTTAATCCCAGCACTTGGGAGGCAGAGGCAGGTGGATTTCCAAGTTCAAGGCCAGCCTGGTCTACAGAGTGAGTTCCAGGACAGCCAGGACTACACAGAGAAACCCTGTCTCCGAAAACCAAAAAAAAAAAGAAAGAAAGAAACCATGTTTCTGTTTCCTTCCGTTCTCAGTTTGAGCCTTACTCTCTGAGCAGGCCTGTTCTCCAGTGCCCCTTGATCCTTAGGCAAGGTTAATGGCCTCTGGCTTTGCCTGGACACTGGGCACTGCTTCCTGATTATTAATCTACAGAAACACCCTGTGCAAGGCCTGGCTTCTGCAGTGTGCTTGATTAACTTGGAAGAGTTCTGCATTAATGAACCCTTTCCTTGTCTGGGAAGTGAAAGCGCCTTGTGATACTTAAGGAAAAAACTTATTTTCCAGTACTTTCCCTAGTAGTCACCACCAGCAGAGACAAGAGGCCCTTCTACCTCAAAGTACAAATCTACCATTCACCATTAAAGGTCAGAAGAAAAGCTGTGTCCACTCCCATGTTCTTATAGGAAGAACAGAGGAAGTAGCAGTATTTCAGTAAAGAAGGGTATTTTGTTCAGATATAGGAAGAGAGGTTGCAGCTTCTAGTCTTCCAGCTTCCTTCCCTTGAGTATGAGCCAGAAGATCCCTGGAGATACATGATGAGACTTTTTTTTTAAAGATTTATTTATTTTATGTACATGAGTACACCATTGCTCCCTTCAGACACACCAGAAGAGGGCATCTGACCCCATTACAGATGGTTGTGATTCACCATGTGGTTGCTGGGAATTGAACTCAGGACCTGGGAGAGTAGTTGATGCTCTTAACCACTGAGCCATGTCTCCAGCCTGTGAGGAGACTTTTACTTGTGACTTGGCAATGGAGTGCAGCTCAGCCAAGGTCCCAGGTTCCATCCCCAGCCGCGAGACCACAGAGAGATGTAAAGCTGATATAGCTGTCTGTAAATAAATAACATTTTCTTAAATTTATGATTTTAAAAATTAAGATTGCCATAAACGTAGTAATTTTGAGTTTTTATTAGTAGTGTTAAATTTACCTACATAGGGCTGAAGAGATGACTCAGAGGTTAAGAACACAGTCTGCTCTTCCAGAGGTCCTGAGTTCAATTCCCAGCACCCACATGGTGGCTCATAAGGATCTATAATAAGGTCTGATGCCCTCATCTGGCCTGCAGGCATCCATGCAGGCAGAACGCTGTACACATAATAAATATTTTTTTAAAAAATTTACCTACGTAATTCTTTAGAGGCTTGCTTCAGAGTTGGGTGTGGTGGCACACACTTGGAATCCCAGTGTTCCTCCAGATGCTGAGGTGGTGGAATTGCCACAAGTGCATCATGATCAGCCCTGGTCTACAGAATGAGCTCAAGACTAGCCTGGGCTATACAGACACATAGTAAGCACTTGTCTGTACAAGTTAAGAACTGCTATAGGAACCAGATTTGCATAAGGTAATTTTATAACCTCACTCAGGTACATGACATTACCTTCAACCGTGTTTGCTTCATTTTTTATGGAAAACCAAGATTTTTTTTTTAAATGAGATCTGAAATTCTAGCACCTGTGCAATGTTAAATAAATTGCCTTAATCTCATTGTTGTGTAGTGACTTTATAAATGTCAATGTTCCTTTGAAGGTGGGTGGTATAAAACTCAAAGTTCTGTCCTTAGTAAGACTGTCACTGCTCCCCATGATTTGGCCACAGAGGCGATCCTAACACTACTAATGTTCTTCTTGCCATTTTAAATAATTACAGCCTGTCTCCCCATATTTTCTACTCCTTGGCTTGGGGGCAGGGCAGAAGTATATATCGGCTTGCCTTCATGACAGAGATCGTTTCCAGCTGTTTTTAACTGTCCCTGACACAAGTCTCAACACCTGGCAAGACTTGGTCAGTGGACACATCTCGGTTGCTTTCCTCCACTGGCTCCTAAACTTGGCTCCTGAGACAGTTATAGACTTTACTTGCCTGCTCACATGCTTCCTGGTTCTAGCTTTAGTTTCATGGTAGCAGTAAGTAGGAAAAATATGTCCATAAGCTGGTCTTCATTTAAAAATGGCATCATAGATACAGGGTCTTCTCAGAGCCATTGGTCTGTAGTCATACAAGGCCACAACTGTCCACAGTCGGATTGTTTCCGCGCCTTTAGTCATAACTGAAACAAACAAGTAGTATTATATTCCAGGTCTGTCAGCTGGGCGCCTGTCACAGGTTTACAGGTATAGGGCGAGTTGAGGATCTCAGGGCTGGCGTGTTAGGTTATAACATCTTCTCCCCGCTTTTCTTTCTGTCTTCTTCTCCTGCACTTGCCTCTGGCTCTCTTCGCCTGCTCCTCTGGCACTCTTGTGTATAAAACCAATCACCTGCACTCTAGTTATCCCCGTTTGTCCTCGTTCAGCATCTTGCAGCCCCATCATCATGCCCTTCAAAGCTGCACACTCTAGAAACCCAGTGGAGCGACCAAAACTCTTTGTAACACCGCCTGAGGGCTCTGCACGAAGGAGGACCATTCACGGGACAGCGGTGAGTAGTGTCTGGAGAAGCTGGTGTGTGGGAATCGGTGCTGTTTGTCTGCAGAGTGGGCTCTGCCCTAAGGTGGACTCTGGGTACAAGATCAGGTGACTGCTACACACCATCTCACCCATTATAAACCTAGCTGGCTATGCACTCCTACTCCTCACTGCCTCCCACTTGGGGGTTTTGTTCTCCCAAAACATTTGAAACTGTTCTTTACTCAAGCACAGATGAGTGGCCTATTCCACTGGGACCTTTATACAAATAAGTGGTTAGGAAACATTTTCAAGGTTAGAAACTATGTTACCTTTGAAGGAAAGTAGACCTGGCTTGCTGCCCCGACTTTTTACCCCAACCATAAAGCTGGCCAAACTCTGAAAGTGGTTTACTCACTCAACCAGGTATGTATGCCTGCCACAGATGACGGATTTGGATACAGTTTTTGCTCAGTAGGCAACTCGTGTAAGGCTATTGAGCTACATACCCCAGGTATTTAAAGTGAAGGATACCTGAGTTAGCATGTGTGCCCTGAGCATGTTATAAATGCAGCGAGGTCATTTGTATGTCTCTTGGAATCCTTCATCTTTGTTTAAACTGTGAGCTTATGTGCTGTGGTTGGAAGATGCAGACACTGTTCTATGGCTTTGAACCCTGGACTTCAGTCATGATGTCCCCAGTCCAGCTCATATCATTGCTTGCCTGGCATCGATGATAATGTGATCCTGATTGCAGAGGCTAGAGCCTTAAAAAAAAAAAAAATTGTGCCAGACAGAGCAATTCTCGTGTTTGAAGAGGATGGCCATATTTTAGCAGGCTTTGCTTAGAGACATGTTTGAGGACTGTGAGAGTTGAAGATTTTTGCCTATGGGAAATTTTTTTGTGAGCCCCTTTAGGTGTCAGTGTGATTCATAGCTGAGACAGGCTCACTGCCCTGTAGCCGAAGGTGAACCTACCTTTGATGTCTGTGGGCTTCTACTTCACCAGCTTCATGATGCTTTGGAGAGCCAAGCTTCAGACCAAAAGTGACAGTGAACACTTAAGGGTGCATGCAGTAGGGGAAAGCATCTCAAACGCCTTCTGAAAGTAAGGTAGAAGGAGGGCTGTAGCCAACAGAGTCTGTCACCCTGTGAGCTTTGGTGGTTCTGTCAGTGCCTTCCCGAGTGTGATCAACTAGACTTTTCATTGCCTTTCAATCAAGTATTCAGGGAATGCTGCTGTCAGGAAAATGATGTTTATATCTACACCGTGGAATTAGTACTGATTAACTATGTTGAATATCTGGAATGTAGCTAATGGTATAGATGAACTGAATATTTAATTTTTAAAAAGTGTGTACAGGCTAGGGATATGGCTCAGTGTATAAAGTGCTTGACACGCAAGTATGCAGAGCTGCGTGTGGCCTCACTGCTAACTCAGCATTGGGGGATAGACAGGTAGATCCTCGTGCTTGCTGGCCAGCTGGGCTAGCTGACATGGCAAGCTCCAGGTTCAGTAAGAGACCCTGTCTCAAAATATAAGGAGGAGAAGTGGTTGAGGAAGGCACAAGCCTGTGACTTGCATCCATGTGGAGGCACAGCATACACATGCGTACATGCACACCCAAGACTGGAGTTGCAGAATCATGTTAAATCTACGGAAGTTTCTGAAGAACTGCTGAACTGTTTTGCCTAGTGATGGTACCACTTTGTTCCTATCATGCATAAGGATTCCATGTTCTCCACACCAACACTTGCTATTTTCTGTATTTGTTTTTATTTGTTTTTTTTATTATTATTTTTATTTTTTTATTTTTTTGGTTTTTCAAGACAGGGTTTCTCTGTGTAGCCCTGACTGTCCTGGAACTCACTCTGTAGACCAGGCTGGCCTCGAACTCGGAAATCCGCCTGCCTCTACCTCCCAAGTGCTGGGATTAAAGGCGTGTACCACCACCACCCGGCCCTGTATTTATTTTTATAATACACAATTTACTAAATATGAGTGATATCTCATGACTTTGATTTTGCATCTCAGTAGCATGGCACATTTTTTGTAGACAATGGCAGTTGGTAAGTGTTTGGAGAGATGTTTACTAAAGGCTTTTGTGTGCGTATGTTTGTGTTTCTGATGATCCAGTCGGCCTTGCACATCATGAAAGGGCTTTTGCACTGAACCTGTCACCAGCTCAGGCTGGTTTTAAGTCAGGTAACAGATTATTGCATTGTGGGAGTTAGTAGTTTATTCTAAGTAATGGCTCCCAGCCATATAGGCATAGGTGGTCTGTTCAGTCTTTTGTGGCTTTTGAGCTATAGAAATTTTTGTTTGATGTTCATGTGTCCATTTTTTTATTATTGCCTGTGCTTTGGGTTTATAAATTAGTAACAGGTCCCATGATATGAAACTTTTCTGGATGTTAGCCCCTTTTTAGTTTTAAGCTCATCCATTTTGAGTTCATATTTATTGCATAAGGGAAGAGTCCAGTTTCACTGTTGTTCATGTGAATATACTACTTCCTTGGTACCATTTGCTGAAAACTGTCCTCCCTTGTTGAGTGGCCCCGGTCTCTACAGCTTCTAGACTTTATTCTGTTCAGTTGTTCTGCATGCCTGCATCTACACGCCAGTACTATGCTGCTTTAACTGTTACTGCTTTAAAATATGTCTTAAAATCAGGAAATCTGAGAGACTCAGTTGGTTCTTTTTCAGATATTGTAAAGTCCCTGCGTACTGGTCAGCAGCCGGATGACTTGAGCAACGTGTGTGCTCTAAGCATTGTGGAAAGGGTTCAGAGGAAGGATGATTGTAGCAATTGCTACCCATTAACTCACACAGTGCCTCTGTGTGTGTGGTGCCCAGACAGGTGGCTGAGTGTAAGGCAGCAGAAGAACTGAAAAGAGGAGGACAGAGTCCCAGCCGTTGCCAGTTCACTGTCACCTTGATGAAGACTGTCAAGAGCATAGGAAACCCAGATAGTCAAAGTTAGCCCCGAGTGCCTCACACTGTGTTCCTCTTTTTGATATTCTCACTCTGCGCTCCTTGATCTTATCTAAGCCACATCAAAATGTTTTCACAAGCTACAAGTGGTGGCACGCATCCTCAATCCCAACACTCAGGAGGCTGAGGCAGGTGGATCTCAAGGAGTTCAAGGCCACCCTGGTCTACATAGTAAGTTCCAGGACAGCCAGAGACTCTGTCTCTAAACACACACACACACACACCAGGTAAAGGTACTTGCTGGGAAGCATGATGATCCCAGTTTTATCCCCAGAGCCCACATGGAAAGAGAAAACCAACTCTGACTTTCACAAGTTGTCCTTTGACTCAACACAGACATACACTCACAGAGGAGTAAACAAATATAAAAAAAATGTATGTTTTAAAACGTTTTTAAAGGAAGAAGACTTCATCTCCCTTAGGAAGAGAGGCGGGCCCTCCTCCCTCGTTCCAGTCTCCCCGAGGCATATGGGCCTCTCTATATGTGGCCCAGGAGGGAACCCATCTGGTGGCTGCAGTTTTTTTACCACCCAGAGACTGCACGTGTCCTTCAAGGCCCCACCTGCCTTTGAGGAATGAATTGGGACAGAGGGTGGCCATGTGACTGGGTTGATCTAGACCTGGCCCCCATACCGTGGGAAGATCCCCTTTGCCCTCAGTTCTTCTGTGATAGGAACTCAGCAGAGCCAGTGGAGACATCAGACGTTTTCTCCACTTGCAGCCCAGTCAGCCAGCTGGGGTACTGTCCAGAAGTTGGGAGACATAATTAAAGGAACTCAGAAGAGGAGGAGAGGGAGCATTGTGGTTGCTCCTAGTAGAAAGGAGACGGGTACCCTGGCAGCCCTGGCTAGGTGCCATCTGCCTGTCCCTTGTTCCCTTGTACTGGATTAGCCAGAGGTGCTGGCCAGCCTCCCTGCCACCCATAACCGCCCAGAGTCTCAGATCTTTCTAGTTTTTTCCTCTCTTTCTGCCCTTTGTTCCTTCCCTCCTCCATTGTCTGTCTGTCTGTCTGTCTGTCTGTCTGTCTGTCGTTTCCCTCTCCCTCTCCCCCCCCCTCTCTCTCTCCCCCTCCCCACTTCCTCAGCTTGAGATTCTTCAAATACCCAGGCTTCCTCTTGTTCCCTTCTGTTTCCTCTCCACTCTTCCCTGTTGACTTCAGAACCTCAGAACACATCACTAGTCTTCTCTTTGTACATTTGGCCAGATCTCTGGCTGAGCACTAGGCAGCCGTCAGGGGAGAGAGCTGATGTCTCCACTCACCTTTGGAACTCCTTTTAGGAAAGAGTAACCTACACTTCCTCACCCTAGCTCCACTTTCCTTGGGGGAAAAAGGGGCCCTTATGTAAAGACTTGTCTACAAAAGCTACATAAAAGGGGACCATGTATCTGAAATAACAGACATGTAAATAAATGACTGAGCGATGGTATTTTCCAAAGCAGAAGAAAACTGCTAAAGAATAAAAAAGTAGAACATGCACTTAAAGGTTTTTTTAAATGGGGCTGGTAGTGTGGCTTAGTGGTAGGACACTTGCCTTGTATGAAGCCTGGGATTTAATCCTTAGTATGGCAAAAAGAAAAATTACAAAATCAAAAACAAAAGGGAGAGACAAGGTAAAATAATTCCAGGTAATGTTAGAGAGCATAGACACTTGTTAAAAGTTTATAATTTTTTGTCATTTATTTTCTTGAGATTATAATATAATTACATCATTTCCCCCTTTACTCCCTTCAAACCCTTTCTGACGAAACAATTCAAATCATCAGGTCTACTTTATTCCTGTCATCTGTGTTGACTCAATTATATACTGTTCAGTTGTTGGCAGACAGGGGCCTTGTCCTACAGTGGAGTGGATCTGTATGACGTAGTTTAGAAATTGCCTTAAATTCTTAAAACACTAGATGGTTTGTAGTTTGTCATTGGGTATCATTACTATGAAAATTCTAATTATTGAGTTCCTCTGACCCTAGAGCCATAAAAGAGAGCGAGAAAGAGAACACATTCCCTTCCACGTTTCCCCTGGTGTCCGCAGGACTCTGTCTCCATCGAATCTCAAATCGAGGTCACCAGCTCCGGCCCGCCTCTGGTGAGTGTGGTGGCGGTGGATGGGCGTGTCCACACTGGAGAGTGACCTTCAGCCCTCACCACTTGTCTTTGACTGAGGGGACACAAGCTGTCTCTGAACTGGGCCTCGTTAGCAGCTCCTTTTCCACATTTACCACAAAGAGAAAAATACTCCTACCGGAAAGTCTGCTTGGTTTTACATGTGTGGGTGTTCTGGGCTCTGGTAAGCCCATCCTGACCACTCATTGTCCTTGTCTTCTGTGGCCCAGGCTCCCATCCAAGTCCATGCCTCATCTACCTGGCACACCCCGACCCGCATCCTCCTTGTCTCCTGGCTCAGTCAGAGCTGCTTCCACTCAGGCCCACTCCTCGTCTCCTGGCAACATCCGCCCTGTCAAGAGAGAAGTGAAAGTAGAGCCTGAGAAAAAAGACCCCGAGAAGAAAGTAACCAATGAGCCCTCAATAAAAGGCAGGGCGCCATTAGTGAAGGTAGAGGAGGTCACAGTCGAAGAGGGGACACCTGTGAAGCCAACTGACCCTGGTAAGAAGAGACCAGCTGGTGCTGGGATATGGGCTGGTGCTGTCTGTGCTTACCCGCTTACCCTGTTCATAGGAAATACATACTCTCTTGTTCTCTCTCTCTCTCTCTCTCTCTCTCTCTCTCTCTCTCTCTCTCTCTCTCCTCTCTCACCACCACCACCACTCTGTATTGTGAATGCTCTGTGTGGCAAGGATGACCTTGAACTTCTTGCCCTTTTGTTTCCTCCTCCCAAGTTGCTAGGCTTACAGGGATATGTCATCAGGCCTGGTTTGATGGCCTTGACATTAGACTTGGCCTCTGTGCATGCCAGGCAAGCACTCTGAGCGACTTCCCCAGCCTAATCTGTATTTTTGAAAAGATTTTCAAATCATTTCTAAAAATACTAGACTGATATTTTTAGAATTTTTCAAATGACAAATCCTTGGCCTTACCTCAGATCTACTGGCTCAGAATATATGCTCGAGGATCAAGCCACTTCCATACTGGATTTGAGAACCGCTGGTTTAGTGTTCGACAGAGATCAGAAGGCCTAGCCGTTATCTTCTGTGCAATAAGTCCGTGTTGTTTGGAGTCACCTGGAACTAGGAATTCAGTATTTTCTTGCTAAAAGTTATTATCATAGAAAATACAATTTGAGGTTTGAGGGTAGGAACCAAGAACAAGTTACAATGTTAGAATGGAAGAAGAGCCCAGTATTGGCTTCATTCCAAAGGAAGATAACGACCCCACACAGCAAAATGCTATGAAAGACTGGGTCTATACTTCTTACTGGTAATCCTCGCTATGGTAGAGGCTGAAGCTCATGGATCTCAAGTTCAAGGCCTGTCTGAGACGAGCAACTTAGTGAGACTAAACAGAAAGTATACAAAGGGCTGGGTGTGGTGCTCTGTGCTAGAGTGCTTGCAGCGTGCATGAGGCTGTGGGCTCAATCCCACTGGAAAGCAGAGGGAGAGAAAGCTGCAGACTGTCAGACTGTAATCTTGAAGTGGAGGGTTTGGGAATGAAGGCTCCAGTGCCACCCGTCATGTACGGTCATGAGACTGTTCAAGTGCCGGCTTCAATCACCCAACTAAATCTGTAAACACAGTTGAAGAACATTTTCTCAAAGCACTCTTGGGGCCAGACTTGTGGCAGCTAACGTGCCTATCTCTGACAAGGCTATTGCGTCCTCGTGTCTAGGGTCTCAAGGCAGCTCTGGGGAGATTCTTTGAGACACAGTCTCACCGTGTATCCCAGGCTGTCTCCCAAGTGCTGAGATTAAAGCTGTGTGCCTGCACAGCTTCAAGAAGAGAAGTTGCTTAGCAAAGTGTAATGGTACACACCTGTGATCCAAGTCAGGCAGCTGGGGCAGGAAGATCGTGAACTGGCTCTGAACAAGCCCTAACTACACAAAAATCCTGTGTCCAAAAAGGGGGTGGAGGGTATTTTAAACCTTAATTAAAATAAATAAAAGGAGCCTCCTTGTTGGGTGCTACCTGCCCAGCCTGAGTCCCAGGTGTGGCCTGGGTGCTAATGATGCCCATTAAAAGGCTTCGATGCTGTGGTAACTAAGTCACCAAAGCACAGAGATACTTGTAATAAAAGGCAAATGGAGAACCTTGCCTTTATTCTGCTCAGAGTGGGGCTTCCCACAGACCCTGATTGGGCCCTTGGTAAACATTTGGTAGATATTGCTAACTGATTTAACTGCTGTGAAAATAAGGCATGGTGACAGAGTGTGAGCTTTGTTGGATGTCTCACTTCCACGAGCAGTTTTGTTATCGGTTGCTTGGCTACAGATAGACAGAATACGGTGAAGCCGTGAGAACAGACAGTGGTACTTGTTCCCTCCTCTTTGAGAACGATGAGTCCGGGCCTGGGCCATGGAGAATGCCAGTTTTTGTTTTGTTCCTTGGGTTTTCACTCCACTTGGTTTTCTCCTTGTACCTATTTGCACAGCTGTTCCAGACTCAGCCCCCGTTCCAACCCTGGCCCCTGCTCCAGCTGCGGACCCAGCCCCAGGCCCAGCACCGTTGTCCACTGTGACTGTTGGTGTAGCTCCTAAGACTTCTGCAGGCACCACCGACCCAGAAGAGGCTACAAGGCTGCTGGCTGAGAAGAGGCGTCTAGCCAGAGAGCAAAGGGAGAAGGAGGAAAGGGAGAGGAAGGAAAAGGAAGAACTGGAGAGGTAAAGGGTGTTAGTACCCTCCGGCCTCCCCTACAGCCAGAGACAGCATGGAGCTTGGGTTTCTCCTGCTTCCCTCCAGAGTGTGGAGGTGACAGTCCTATGTTTACTTGATGCTGGGTATCCAACCTAGGACCTATCTGTGCCAGGCTAATACTCTATCAACTGAGCCACATCCCCAGAACTATTTTTAAAATCAAATTTTCTTCTGAATAGCAACATACCAACACGGATAAGAAAATGTTTAAAGGGAAGAAAAGATATCTGATTCAAGTAGTTGCATACATTTTAAGTAGCCTTTTCTGTTCTCTGACTGCTTGGAGGAGGTATGTGCAGCCACACACACACACACAGATCCATACGCGCAGTGAAGGTGCAGCTGTCAGGTCTGCTTTCGCAGAAAACACTTCTTCAGACTCAAAGTTTCTTCACTATCATTGTTTCACAATAAAGCTGCAGGATACCAATATATGTGTTCGTTCAGATAAGACTCCCCTCAGCTTGGTGAGAAAGATATTTAACTACTTCAGAATTGCCTGCCAGACATATGCCAGGAGGGGCCTTTGGCAGAAGAAGCCTTACATGCAGGAAAGGCAGATCCATAACCAGAATAAGTGTCTACTCCAGGAAGGACAAAGCGTTGTCCTTTCCATGAAGGAAGTGGTCCAGTATAGTCAGGTCGCTGGCTGCTCACCCCAGGGAATGGTGTCATATCTGGGGCTCAGTGCCTGGTTTCTGCTCTTGGCAGTTCTGGGGCACAGCAGCATCCATAGCCAGGTCAGCTTCCGTGAGTGGAAGTCCAGGGAGTTGAGGCCGTGTTTAACCCCCATTTTTCCACTATCATGGCCACTTTGTTCATGTATCCATTGAGCAGTGACAGGGATGGCTGGAGAGAGATGCTGACTGTCCACAGGACGGTCGTCCTATCAACTTGATTTCTGAACTCCTCCTCAGCTTTTGATGAGCATTTACATGGGACACAAACATCTTCACTTCTTTTGCCCATTTGAAGAGATCCCTCCACATACTTCTTCCCCAGATGTGTTTCTAACCAAGTTACCAGTCATGCGTTTTCCAAGATCCTCACCATCCAGCCAGCCCAATGGCCTACAGCTCATGAGTCAGTGAATAGTTGAGTATCTGGCCATTCCTCCTTCTAAACAAAATGTGTTCTACCTGAAGTTCCACCCACTGTGAAGTCCCTTCACCAGTGTCTTTCAGAGTTGTCCCCGTAATGCTGCAGCTGTCCGCTTTTGGGTGGTGCCTGCATGACATGCAGAACCATCAGTAAACCACACCCTAGTCTTCTTCAGTCAGCCGATCATAGGAAACACCCATGAGGCTGCCGGTGCATGCTGGGCAGCAGATGGCATTGTAATAGGAGTAGAAACCATAGGCATTTGGGCAACTTGTTCATCTAACTTGCTTGTGCCTTCAGAATCTGCTTGGGCGTGTTCCATTTGATAATAGGTGGCTGCTATGCACAACCTACTTTATGACTTGGTGGCTCAGATAACACCCAGCTCATGATGGGCAGCTCGGGTCTCATGGTAACATAGTGGCCTATTGTCAAATGTTCAGTTTCCACTATGACCCAATAGCAGACCAAGAACTGTCTTTCAAAAAGGGAATGGTTGTCTGCAGCTGATGATGGAGCCTTGCTCCAAAATCACAAAGGTCTCTTCTGTGATTCACCTACAGGGGCGTGCCAAAGGCTCCCAACAGCATCCCTTGTTCCCAAGCAGCCACTGACACTTCAAGTCCCATCGTGTCTGCTAGATTATATGGTCCAAGTGGTAGAGCAGCCTGGACCTATTGAAGAGCCTTCTCCTGTCCCAGACTCCACACAAAACTAGCAGCTTTCTGAGTCACTTGGTATATGGGTCGGAGTAACACACCCAA
Organism: Grammomys surdaster; assembly: GCF_004785775.1. Taxonomy (NCBI): domain Eukaryota; kingdom Metazoa; phylum Chordata; class Mammalia; order Rodentia; family Muridae; genus Grammomys; species Grammomys surdaster. Next base: position 220,541 of record NW_021605225.1, on the reverse strand, counting down.
GTGAGGAATATGCTATCTCCAGAATCCGAATAGACCCACTAAATGTTGTGGTTCTTTCTTGGTGATGAGAGGGGCCAAGTGCAATAACTTATTTGTCACCTTACAATGAATATCTCTACATACCATCCTCCTGGAACCAAGTTCTGCCTTAGTTATGTTTTACTACTGTAAAGAGACACCATGACCTTAGCAACTCTGATAAAAAACAGCATCGGAGCTGGCTTACAGTTTCAGAGGTGTAATCCATTCTCATCATGGCAGCACACAGACAGACATGGTGCTAGAGAAGCGGTTTAGAATTCAATAGTCAGATCCACAGCAGCAGGAAGAGAGAGCCACTGGGCCTGACTTGGGCTTTTGAAACCCCAAAACCCATCCCCCAGTGACACACTTCCTCCAACGAGGCAGACAGTGTTCGGGTGTCATCCTGCCCTTGTGATAGAACACTCTGACCTGAAGCAACATAGGGGAGGAACCAGCTCATTTGGCTTACACTTACCAGTCAGGAGTCCATCTGTGAGGAAAGCCAGGGTAGCAACTCAAGAAGCAGCTTGAAGCAGAAACCACTGAGGAGTGCTGCTCTCTGGCTCGCTCACAGGCTTGTGAATTGCTAGCCTTCATATACAACACTGCCTGCAGCAGAACAGGCTCTGCTACATAATTAACAGCCAAGGCAATCCCCCCACAGACACGCCCACATTCCGGTCTGATCTGGACAATTCCTCAACTGAGAGACTCAGGGCTTCAGACTGTCAAATTGAGAGTTAAAGCTAACTCTGACGGTATGCTTAATTAGACACCACCTGGGCCTAATAAGGCTAATGGTAACAACTCTTCTTGATAGCCCTGGGGGGGACCTCGGGCGTGCCGAGGGCCACCCTCTTGGCTATGCACACCCTTCATTGCACGGAAGCTTACATGGCCTGGCTTCCCCCTGACCTGATATAAGACATTATTAACTTCATTTTAAAAGGTTCCCTTGGGTCTGGAGAGATGGGTTTTCAGTTAAGCGCATTGACTGTTCTTCCAGAGGACCTGAGCTGGACCCTGCAGGCACCAAGCATACATATAGAACCTGCATATGGGAATATACAGGCAAAATTCCCATATACATGTAATTTTTTGTTCGATATCTTATGAAGGTATGATTACTTAAAGTTAATGGTTATTACTAAAATCATCTATGTTCAGATATTCAAGTCTCTCCCTTTAAAGATGAGTTGTAGACCCTCTGAAAAAATAAACTGACCCCCACATGTCATTGGTTGTATGCTGCTTCTGACAAATGAAGCTGGAGAGGGAGGATGAGCAGTAAAATGTGGCCAAAGTGGGGCCTTTCCTCCAGGTCTTTGAACTGCTGCCCTTGCCATACCTGGCCTCTCTTCAAAGAAGTGCCTTCATTCTTGTCTTTTCCCAGACAAAAGATAGAGGAATTGGCGCGAAGAGTGGCTGAAGAGCGGAGTCGCAGGGAAGAGGAAGCCCGCAGGCTGGAAGCTGAGCAGGCGCGACAGAAAGAGGAGCAGGCGCTGCGTCTGGCTGAGGAGGAGCGGGAGCGGTGGGAGAGGGAGGAGGTGGAGCGCGTGCAGAAGCAGGTGTGGACCCTGCCCTCAACAGAGGCTGTCCTCAGATGAGTGGGGGTACAAAGCAGTTGTAGGCCCTGCCCCAGACGCTGGCTGTGTGCACCTGAGCAGGGTGCAAAGCACATACCGGCAGCTGCTCCACAGGGGTTGGCTCCCAGACCATCAGAGGGCCACTGCTCCAGAAGGGGTTTGTGGGGGTGGGAGAGGTGGTCTCCAAGATGAGTAAGGTGCTGTGTACCATCATGGTCTCTGCCTGCCTTCCTGCCTGACCAGTGTAGGGGCCTGGGTTGCCAGATTAGGGATAAGCAGTAGTAGCAATTTGTTTTCAGAAAGAAGAAGAAGCCCGAGCCCGGGAGGAGGCAGAGAGGGCTCGGCAGGAACGAGAGAAGCATTTCCAGAAGGAAGAGCAGGAGCGCCTGGAGAGGAAGAAGGTAGGGGCTGGGGCTGAAACCTGGAACCGGCTTGGTTTGGCTTCCTTTCTGGGTCTCAAGTTGCCCGAAGCCAAGAGACTGGTGCTTTGGTCAGGAACAAAATGTTCTATCCTTGCCCAAGAAATGGCCCTTGGTATTAGCTCCAAGAAAGCCGCCAGAATTTCCTCCTTCCCCAAAGCAAGTTATTCTACCACAGGAGCTAAAATGGTTTCAACCTCTATTAATAACTCCAATTAGGACGAATAACTGTGAATTATATTTTTTCCTCATTTTAATAATCTGATTTTTTTTTTAATCACCAGAATGTGCCAGGCTGGTGTGCTTTCTGTATCTCATCTCTCTTCTGTGTTCTTTTTTGCAGCGACTTGAAGAGATTATGAGAAGAACCAGGAGGACAGAGACAGCGGATAAGGTGCTGGCATGGCCTCTGTAGCTGCTCATTTGTTCTGGGAGGGCAGTCTTCTGTCCCTTGGGCTGACTTCACTGAATATGACCTTGGACATCTTACAATTTCTGCCTGCTCCCCAAGGGCTGGGGACAGCAAGCCTGTGCCCTGCTAGCTATAACTGTTCTTGATATGGCTTTATTTCCTTTTCAGTCACCCCCTCCCCCTTTAGAGATCAAACCTAGGTCCTTATAGGTAGGTATCCAGTGAGCACTCTCTACCACTAGGAACTTCCATTTAGAATTCAACGTTGGTTTCTTTCTTTCTTCTAGAAAACCACTGAGCAAAGAAATGGTGACATAGCCAAAGGAGTTTTCACTGGAGAGAGAGGTATTTCTTCTGTCAGTGCACGTGTGCATGTGTGTACCCACAGAGGCCAGAAGAGGATGTCAAATCAGGAGTTACAGCTGGTTGCAAATTGCCTGACATGGGTGATTTTAACCGCTGAGCCATCTCTCCAGCCCCTAAGGCAATGGTTCTCAACCTGTGGGTCACAACCCCTTTGGGAGTCAAAGAGCAGATATTTACATGACAACTCATAACAGTAGCAAGATTACAGTCATAAAGTAGCAACTAAAAGTATTTCTGGTTGGGGACACCACAACATGAGGAACTGTATGAAAGGGTTGCAGCTTTAGGAAGGCTGAGAACCACTGGTCTGATGGATGACCTTAAATGTACACATCTTGACAGGATTTTGTGTTTGGGCATTTTGTTTGAACTAGGGTCTCATCCTGTAGGACAGTCTAGACTTGAAATCACCATGTACCTGAGGAAAATCTTGAACTTCTTATCTTCCTTCCTCTGACTCCCAAGGGCTAGTGTTACAGGCCTACATCACATCTCCAGCTTAAATTTATGTGTTCATAACTTGTATTTATGATGAGTCTTAGAATAAAATATTTAAACATTATCTCTCTTAATCCTGACTTCAAAAGAGCGGTACACTTTAAAACATGCTGATTTCATCGTAACTTGTTCTTTAACCTGTAACTGTGGTCTTTGGGCAAATTATTGTTTCTTGGAGATTTTAAAACAAAAGTGGCTTAAATACAAATGGAATCAGCCTTAGGTTTTGTAGACCCATCTAGGATTGGTTTCATTTCTGTGTGAGGTTCTTGAATAGTCTCAATCTCATCCCGAATCACTGATGCACTAATGTTTGTCCAGAGAACACGCCTATGTTAGCCCTTTCACAGTTCTGTTTTGCTTTGCTCAGAATTGAACCAATTCAAGAGCACCAGCTCCTCCAGCTCCATTGCATAATGTGGTATTTCCAAGAACGTTACTGCTGATGTAGGCTATCAAAGATTAAACGACTTTTTAATATAGCCCACCCTAAATTTGAGTCAATAAGGTTGCCTTAAGCTGGACTCCCAACAGTAGAGTAGCAAAGTAGGTGGCAAAGCTAAGGACACACACTGTGGGCCTCCATTTGTGAAATCACATCCAAGTGTGACTGAACTCAGCTGAGCTTATTAAATATGGCTTCCTCTTCTATGGTGATTTGCTCTGAATCCTTCAGTAAAAGTTTCCTGTGTCAGCCAGTCAAGTCAGCTAGCCACTTCATCAGTTGGTTTGATTTCAGTGTTTATGTCCAGAACTTCATACAAACAAGAATAATAGTAACAACTATTTCTGCCCTTCAGTCAGTGAAACCGTTGCCCGTGTTAACACATTTAGTGTCTGTCAGGCAGGTACTGTTATCCAGGAAGGGTTAGGGTTTGACTTGTCCAATGGTCCACAGGCAGTACGTTGTAGTCAGGTCATGTATCCAAGTTCTGGTTCCTGGGGGGGTGGGTTTGATGGTAGCACATTAGTAACTGTTTGTTCTCCTTGCTGTGCGCAGAGGTATCTGCACTGCCATGCATGAGCTCTCCAGGAAGTGAAGAGTCTGCAGAGAGCCCACATGGAGTCGCTTCACAGCAGTCAGAAGTGACCACAGAGAGGTGAGTTCAACGACCGAGTCACTGAGGGGTATGTATGTGTGTGTATATTACAAAGTACTGCTGTGTTCATCCTACCCAGGTAGAATGCCAGAGTTTTAACTGGAAGGTTTATTTTTAAGTTGTCTCCTTAATTTTTTTTGTAGAACTTGTAACTCTAAATAAGAAAAGGGAAGTCACTTTTTTCTTTACTCTTCATGGTGAGGTTTGAGTGTGTATTAAGGAAAATTATAGCCAGCATCATTCCAAGAAGCAGTCCTGGCTTCTTGGAAATCTGAAGCAGAGGGAAAAAAATGCAAGGCCAACTTGGACTACAGAGAGAGCTCAAAGCTCTGCTTAGAACAGAGATGAAGGGGAGGTGGAAGGAGAGTCAACTCTTCCTGTACTAAGTGTGTCGAATGCTGGTGTTTTTGATGTATGGAAACACTGGGTACAATAACCCCAGGACTTAAGGAAACTGAGGCAGGAGATTATTGGAGATTTGAGACAGGTCAACACTACATAGCAAGACTGTTTAAAAACCAAAACAGATATTATGGTTGGTTTGTGACTGTAATTCCAATACATAGAAGACTAAAGAAATTGGATTCGAGGCCAACCTGGGCTACAGAGTGAGGACCCCCCCCCAACTCAACAACAAAGAAAGATACATAAAACAAAAACAAGAAAGTGGAGCACAGTGGCACACCTTAGTAATCCCAGAACTTGGAATATTGAGACAAGAATATCTGAAATTCAAGATTATCCTTGGCTATGTTTCATTGAGTCTAGCCTGATCTCCAGATTGAGACACCCTGTCTTCATACAGAGACAATGAGAACTAATTTACATCCTCACCAGCCCATGAGGATTTCTCCCTGCCTGTTGCATCCTTGCCAGGATCTTGTTCAAGCCCTAAGCCCCTCTCCTCACCCATATTCTTCCTACATAATAGATTCCCCACTAAAAACATAGAGAATTTTATGGGCATCAGATTCTCACACTGGTTGACCTGTAACTCACTATGTAGACCTGGGTAGCCTCATTTGCAGAGATCCTCCTGCCCTCTGCCTCCTGAGTGCTAGAAATATAGGTGTCTGCCACCATCCCCAGACTCACACAGAATTGAAAAAATTGAGCAAAATGTCTCAGCAGGTAGAAGTAAGTGTCCCCAGTCCCAATGATCTTGAGTTCCATCTTCAGGACCCACGTGTGAGAAGGAGAAAGCTGCCTCCCCAGGCTGCCCTCTGACCTCTGCTTGCACACCATGGCATGTCTGTGTCTGTGCCACACACAAATAAATAAATAAATGTAATTTAATTTCTCTTTAAGCATTGAAAGTCAGGCATGGTGGCACATGTCTTTCATTCCTGGCAGAGGCAGGTGGATCTCTGAGTTCAAGGCCAATCTGGTCTGCATAGTAAGTCCCAGGATAGCCAGGACTAAGTAGAGATACCTTGTCTCAAAATTAAAAAAATTAAAAATTGAAAAGCTGATGAGCTGCTTCTGTTGGTAATGACTTGTTCTAACAAAGTGTCCTATTTGGTGTTAGAAGTTTTTCGAATCAAAGATGCAAATTTGTCACAGCTCCCCATCCGTATTTACTAATAATGATACAGTCAATGTATTATTATTATTATTATTATTATTATTATTATTATTATTATTGGAGGACACGTATGTGTGGAAACTAGGGGACAATCTTGTAATGTTCTCCCCTTTCACTTTTATGTGGATTCTGGGAGCAAATCAGGTTATCAGGGCTGGCAGCATCTGGCAGCAAGTGCCTCCACCTCCTGAACCATCTTTATGGCCCCAAGTTTCCATTTTATTTCAAAGTCATAAACTTATTTTGAAATAATTGTTTGTTCTAAAAATAAGCTTAATTTTAATTCATCCTATGTTTGATCTTTCACATCCCCAGTTGTCCAGATTTGGAAAAACAGCCAAATGAAAATGGAATGTCTGTACAAAGTGAAAATTTTGAAGAAATTATAAACTTGCCTGTTGGATCAAAAGCATCCCGATTAGATGTCACCAGTGAGAGCCCAGAAATTCCTTTGAAACCAATTGTGGCCTTTAACGATGAAGGGACACTTGGGCCCCTACCTCAGGTAGACGGTGTGCAGACACAACAGACCGCAGGTGAGCTAGTCATCAACTGCTTGCTCTGATGGTCAGAACTGATACCCAAGAGAGAATGAATGCTTGTTTTGTTCTTTGAGGGAACAAGTAAGCCACTGTAGAAAAGATTGTGCGTGATCGTGGAAGTTGAGTTTTGAGAAGCTCTGGGCAACATCTAGGCCCTTCCTGCTTCCCCCACAGTCAGTCTGAGGCACCAGACAGTCTCCATGTTGGAATAGACGCCTCTGGGCCAGCTTCAATGGAAATAAAACCAGGCTTTGTCCCTCTTCCGTGGGCCATCAATACTTACAGACCACCTTGGGTTCTCGTGCCATTTTTCTCTCATTTGGGTTTGGCAACCATGGTCCACATGTTACTACTGTCTTTGTGAAGTACAGAACGATGCAGATAGGATAGCAACAGTAAGAACCAAGCTCCAGACCAGGATCTCACTGAGCCTGAGGTTCTTCTGCTCTGTGCTCATGATGGCTGAGCCTGCCTGTGCCTCTCTTATATAGTCTTCAGGACAAGTTGGCCTGAAGTCTTCGTGCAAAAAGAACAATAGCCATACAAGGAATAAAAACAAAGAGCCATATCAAATTTTACTAATTCAGTGGTCATTGCCTGCTCCATAACACAGCCCCAGCTCTGTCAGGGATAGGCCTAGCTCGCTCATGCGCTCTGGCAAGCCTGGGTTTTGTCTCCCTACCGTCCCAACAGATCACACTCATCAGCATTTCTTCATACTGTTCCTAGGAAGAGAACTGGCCAAATTCTAGTTACCGAAATGGAGTCAGTAGAGGACTATGGTCAAACTGTCTGTGAAGGCAAAACAACTTTAACTAGGAAGGCGTCCCTGAGGAGCCAGTCTCCTGTCTCCTCTAGGGTATTATTGGACTTTGTGAAATCCATCTTCTAGGCTGTAAAAGTGATCATACAGCCTCTGTGGCCTGGCCTCATGATTGCTAAGCCTTCAAAGCAGCCTGTTTAATGTTCTGCTGAGCCGGGCGATGGTGGCACACGCCTTTAATCCCAGCACTTGGGAGGCAGAGGCAGGCGGATTTCTGAGTTTGAGGCCAGCCTGGTCTACAGAGTGAGTTCCAGGACAGCCAGGACTACACAAAGAAACCCTGTCTCAAGAAACCAAAAAAATAAAATAAAATAAAAAATAAAAAAAACCTTTAATGTTCTGCTGGTGGAAACTCTGCATCTGCTGCTTCCTGATTTGCAGGGAAGAAGAAACTCCACCTGGCATTTACTGTCCGCCATCTTTCCCCAAAAAGTAGTTTAGGCTCCAATCTTAAGTGGTACACTGTTCCTTTGGGTGACCATTTATTTATAAACATTCCTTCGTCTTCCGTTGAAGTTTGGAGCCCTAAGCGTTGAACACTGAGGATACAAGACAAATGTAGTTTTCTTAGAGGTTATGGATTTAAATTATCTAAGCATGGTATTTCTAAGTCAGTGATATTCTCTAAGCTGAATGGAAAAGGTCTGCATTTTTCCTAGTACTGTCTTTGCACATGCTTATGGACCCTAACACAGTCTCCTAGTTTTATGTTTGTTTGGCTGTGTTTTTGTGGTGCTGGGGATCTAACCCAGAGCCTCATGCACCCTAGGCAAGCCCTCTGCCACTGAGCTATACTTCTAGCACAACTGCTTGTTCTTCTCTAGGATGCTATAGATAAGGGCATGGTGGGGCTTTCTTTTTTACAAATATAAGATATTGCCAGAGTAGTCAATTTTAGATGGGTCACATTAATCTGTTCTCTTTTCTGTTCCTTCATTAGAAGTTATATGAGCATGTCCTCTGAAGAACCAAAGCAAACGTTTTCTACAAGAAATGGAATTTCACCTCCCTCTGGTTTTCTAAAGAGTTCTTGACCGTCATTTTTAAAAGACGTATTAAAGACAGCTAAAGACAACAGACTCAGTAGCTTTTCTAGTCATTTTCGCCAAGAGGAAGAAATGCTCCTTAATCTGATACCCTGAGATGGTATTTTCCAACTTGTTCCTTCCTAGTAAATCAATATTTTTCTGTGTTCTTTAAAAAAACAAAAGACCATTTTATTATAAAAAGAAATGGACTGGCAAGGCATGATTATCACATAGATTTTTTTTTTCATTTTTAAACTTCAATATGTAAGATTGGCAAAAATAAAATACATTTTTACAATGTAATACTTGACAATGAGTACCTCTTTACTCTCCACATAGAGTGAGTGGAGGGTATTTAAACAAATCTGATTGGTTAAATAATACTTACTGCAAAAGCAGTTTGCAGAGACAGAAGGTGGCCAGGCTAACCCCACTCACCACAGCATCCTGAAAACCCCGCTCACCACGGCATCCTGAAGACCCCGCTCACCATGGCATCCTGAAGACCCCGCTCACCATGGCATCCTGAAGACTCCGCTCACCACGGCATCCTGAAGACCCCGCTCACCACGGCATCCTGAAGACCCCGCTCACCATGGCATCCTGAACCCCGCTGCCACAGTCTTCTGAGACTCCTTCTACGGAACTACACTGACAAGTTTGAAAATGTGAAAACATTTTTTTCAGAGCAAGAAAATAGTTTGCTGTCCTCTTTGTTTTTTGTTTTTGTTTTTGTCTTTTCCTACTTTTTAGAGAATGAGTTTCTCTGTGTAGCCCTGACTGTCCTAGAACTGGCTCTGTAGACCAGGCTGACCTTGAACTCCCAGAGATCCATCTGCCTCTGCTTCCTGAGTGCTGAGATCAAAGGCGCGTGCCAACCCTGCCTGGCTCAGCTGTCCTCTTAAGTGATGTATTTATAAAAGCTTTTTCTTCAGCTAGATAAATCAGAACAAGACAGGGTGCAGACCTGCTCTTGTAGATGCACTCCGCCTGCTGCCGAGGGAGCGTGGATGTCCTTGTGGGGCTCTCTGACGTTTACATGCTGCTGCCGCCCCCAGTGATGGTGGGACTTCTCTCTCTTTGCCTTACATGATCACAAATGATGTGGGGGAAGTAAATATTTAATATTCCTTTAGATCAAATAATTTGGTTCTGCTCGTTCCAGAGCAATGAAAAATAAATGATGTCATGTTAACATTGGGGGACAAGGACCATCACAGATGTCCTCGGTGTATAGCGACCATCAGCTTCTCCTGTCTTGTCATTCTTCACTCTTGCTGCTCAGCCCTGCTGTACAAATTTGCACTTTCATTTGCTAATATAAGTTCAATTTTATTTTCCCATTTAAGAGACGGTCGACCAATGAGAGATGGAGAAGGGAACCCCAAGGGCGTATCCCTCCCACTATGATGTATTGGTTTTATACAGAGCAATTGGTTAGTCTACAAGGTTTAATGTAAGACTATTCATCTATTGGGGTTCTTTTAAATCCAAGCATACAGTCTTTACAACAGTTTGTAATACTTTGTTAAAACATCAATTTATGGGGTTTCCCTATTAATTGGTTGTCCTTGTACATTTAGATATTGTATTAAAAAAATCTGTTCAACAAATTTGTTCTATTTAAATCTACCAAACATAAAATGCAAATAAAATGTTTGACATAGTTTTATCTTAGGGTTTCCTGTGGTTTGACTTCATTCAGGTAAATACACACGGACACACACATCCTGTCTGCACAGGAGGCCTCCTTCAGCCATGAGGCTAATCTTTCAACTTCCAAACTACACCTCTGCCCCATGATTGATTCCTGGGTCTTCACATTACTTTCCCTTTAACTTCAGTGCCATTTTTTCAGTATGTGGGAATTCTTGTATATGGAATCAGTTTATTTAAAATTCAAAGTAATCATTGTATTTTGTCTAAGCTGTCTTTTTATGTTTATATATTGGAGCTGATATATATGCTCACTAACAACTAAAAGCTTTCTAAGCAATCAGGTTTTAGTTGAAGGTGATATAAATGTTTCATTATATTCTGTTAAGAGCCACATTGCCAGACAGTGAGTTTGAGCTCTACAGTGACCGGGTTGCTTTTCTGTTGAGCCCTGGAAGACTGTGCTCTTACCCCAGGAAGCCCTCAGTAGGGTGCTCCATTTAGGAGGAGGAGTGCGGAATCAAACGTGGCCCTTAGCACAGATAGTTTTGAGTGCCTTTTAGTCTACACTACTGCACCCGTGTGTAGGCCAGTTTGGTCATTCTCCAATCAGAGGTTTACTTAAAAAGGAGCCTCTGGCTACTACAGGCAGGTAAACCTTTATGTTTCTCTGGCATTTCTGCACTACTAGGGGCTGGATCAAGTCCCCTCTGTCTACATAATGCTTCCACCAGCATCTTTACTGGAAGACTCAGTGAATTAGGTACCCTAGTTGAATTGGGCAACAGCATCTTAAACCTGAGTGGAGGCTAGAGGAGGGCTGTGAGTTTCTAATTAGATCTTACTTACCAGATCTGCTAGATTCTTAGACTTCATTTCAAGCATTTTGAGTCTTTTTTTTTTTTTTTCGAGACAGGGTTTCTCTGTGTAGCCCTGGCTGTCCTGGAACTCACTCACACTGTAGACCAGGCTGGCCTCAAACTCAGAAATCTGTCTGCCTCTGCCTCCCAAGTGCTGGGATTAAGGGCGTGCGCCACCACTGCCCCGAAAACATTTTGATTCTTAAATTTTTATTGACAACTGTTTCCCCTCCAAGCTGAGGAAAAATCTGTAATATTCCTATGCTAAACAACACTGATGTTGGCATGGATGATAACTTAATATTTCATATAACTAAGGAACTCTCAGAGCAAGATAAAAGTTGAGTTACATGTGTTTAAGTATTATAAGATTTTATGGTTGAGGGAAGGGGTGCTGCTGTCTGAGATGGGGTCTATCATACTGTAGTCCAGACTCACCTCAGACCCACCATTCTCATGCCTCACCCTCCTGAGCCTGGAATTACACTGTGGTGCCACAGCCAGGTCACATTCAAAGTTTATAATTCCAACTTTTAAATGCACTTCTTTAAAATGGTCTAGCTCTTTAAAATGTGTAGCTCAGGCTGGCCTTGAACTCAGGGCAATCCAGCCTCAGCTTCCTCCCGAGCCTGCTATTGCAGACTCTGCCACCACAACTCAAATTATTGCATAGTAAATTTAATAGCCAATAAGTACACATATCTTAATGCAACATTTTGAAAAATAATCTTATTCATCTATTTGGTGCTCGGTTCTTTTCATTATTTTAATTTTTTTAAATACATGAATGCTCTGCTGCATATACATCCACAGGCCAGAAGAGGGCATCAGATCCCCTTATAGATGTTTGTGAGCCACCATGTGGTTGCTGGGAATTGAACTCAAGACCTCTGGAAGAGGAACCAGTGCTCTTAACCATTGAGCCATCTCTCCAGCCTGCCTCAGGTCATATTTTATGGCTTACTTACTCTTGCAATTGCTCTCTGTGAGGCAAGATTTTGGTAGTCTCAAATTTGCCATTCTCCTGTCTCTGTCCCCTCCTCGGCACCTCCTACACACACGCACACGAACACACACACACATAATTTCTCTGTATAGCCCTGGGTGTCCTGGAATTCACTCTGTAGACCAGGCTAACCTTGATCTCAGAGTTCCATCTGCTTCTGCCTCCTGAGTGTTGGTATTACAGTTGTGTGCCACCACCAACCACCACCACCCCCCCTTGATGGAAACTGACTACTGTTAAGCCTTTTCTGTGCTATCACAGCTGTAAGTACAGCCATTGGAGCTTGTTAGCAGAAGTGTGTGTTGGAAGATTAGCTCTCAGGAAACATCTCCCTTCTTCCCCTCTGCTTTTATTATGAAAACAAAAGCACACTTAGAAATAAGGTCAAGCTGGGAAGATGGCTCAGCCATCAAAGGCTAGGTCCGTAACCAAGATAAGGAATGTTCTAGATTGTTATCTCCTTACACCTAGTTGGCACCTCATTGGTTTGGAGGAGACACTCTGAAGGCTTGAGGAAAGTGGGAGAGAACATCATGTGACCAGAAGGGCTATTTCATGTTGAGTGCAGGTAAATTACCTTGTTAATTATTTCCTTGAAGACTCTGGTTTTATGTTTAACAGATTTGACCACAGTCTTAACAGTGATAGGTCACTTAGCAATTAGTGCCAAGATTAAGAAAGTTAAGGAGAAGTTTACATTGCTGTTTAAAAGTATGCACAAAAGTAGCAGCCGGGAAGTCACGTTTGAGTGGCTCTCTGACGATTCGCAGGATAGCTGAAGGAGAGGGCTGGAAGACAACCATGTCTAAGGACCTGGAGCCTTACTTGCAGAAACCAGCTCTGTTGCTAATTAGCCACAGACAGCTTGGTGAGTTGCTAGTGTTTCTCCTTATCTGGATGTTTCTCTCTAAATAGGAAACTAATGCCCATCTCAGGGTTATCATAGTATCTAGAGTTGAACCATATAGTCTTTTTTTTTTAATGGAATTTTTTTAAGATTTTATTTATTTTATGTTTATGATGAGTACACTGTAGCTGTCTTCAGACACACCAGAAGAGGGCATCAGATCCTATTGCAGATGGTTGTGAGCCACCATGTGGTTGCTGGGAATTGAACTCAGGACCTCTGGAAGAGCAGACAGTGCTTTTAACCACTGAGCCATCTCTCCAGCCCCAAATGATAAAGTCTTAAGCACATTAGTAATTGTTCAGTAAATGATACAATGTTTTTAGATGCATGAGAAAGATGGCTTTGGGGAGGGATTAGCAGGAAACCTAGGTGGGTGGAATGTCGCTCTCTGCGCTGTTTCTGACAGTACCCTGAATGGCGTAAGCGTTTTTTTACTGAGATGCCCAGTATGTGCATAATACCAGACGAGCTAAGCAGAAAGGAACCGGTGTACTGTTGTGTTTTATCTTCACTCTTCCCTCGGGCTCTCTCAAGAATTACAGTTACTTGTTATTTCAGTATATTTGAGGCATTTCCTGACATCCTTCCACCCACTTGTCCTGGTGACACCAGGGATGCTGAGTGTTTTCCCACTGATCTCCATCAGTCTTGGCCACAGGAGGCTCTCGGAGGAAGCTGGAGAGGCAAGTGGTTTCTAGGACACTCAGTGAGGGAAGGACGGAGCAAATCATGCTCTGGCTTTATTTAGCAATGGCTTTTCCTCCCTATGAGGACTTGCCTTAACAGGAGATACCAGAAAAGAGGGGTTAGGAAGATAAAGGCTGGGCCCAGGGCATTAACTATGCCCCACAGTTGTGTAGTTAATTGATGGACAAAAGGAAAGCCAGCCTGGGATTCTGCAGGACACATTTCTCAGCTGCTTTTCTGGAAACATTCATTTAGTGTGGTGTGAAGGTTGACCTGAAGTTGTATGTCTGAGCAGTCATCCCAAGTGATTCTTAAAATCCAGCTTCTCTAAAGGTGTGTGTGTGTGTGTGTGTGTGTGTGTTTGTGTGTGTGTGTATGTGTATGTGTGTTGGTCTATTGTGTGTGAATATACGGGTGTATCTGTGTGTGGTTTGTGTGTGTGGTATGTGAATATGTGTGTGTAGTGTGTGAACATGTGTGGGTGTGGGTATATCTGTATGTGGGTGGTGTGTGTGTGTGTGTGTGAGAGAGAGAGACCTGTACCAGGGCTGATGTGTTGAAGTGACATAAAGACACTTACCTGGTACTTTGACCCAAGTTTCAGCTGTGTTTGATCCATGGTAACCCTTCTGAAGAAGGAAACTAAGGAGTGCTTACTTCTGTCTCTGATAGTGATCATATTCACCTGGAGTAACTGAAGTGAGCCCCAGTCATACCTGCCCCTTGGGGTAAACATTAACAGGACCCAGTTACTTGTCAAAGGGCCTCTGGACACAGATTAGATCTTCAAGCCTCCAGAGCCCCTGCCTGGTTCCCACAGCTCTGAACTGTCCATATCTCTAGTCAGCAGATCTCTGTGCAGACTTTGTCCCCAAGGCTTAAAAGAACCACCAGACCGTGAGAGCGATTTGTAACCTCACTAAGCACCAGCAGGGACTACTACAGGCTGAAGTCTCTTTGAGCATTCTTTCCTAAAATCACAGAGATAACGCTCTTCAGTTCTTTACTTGTCAAAGGCATACTGAGAGCCCCTCTCCCCTACCTCCGTCTCTGACAGTGCAGTTCCCCATCGGCCTGTTTCCCAGTGTTCCCCAGTCTTCTCTGGATAATGACATCATTACTCACTCTCCAGATGGAAGTGACAGGGTTGCCATAACAAAGCAAACAGGCCAAGCTGGCAGGGCCTTTTGTGTGAGTGTGTGTATTCTCTGGGCTTTGACTCTCTGGAGCCTGAGATCTGCCTGTCTGACAGCCTGGAAATAACAATAAAATAGAAAAGGCATGGCAACCTGACAAGATATTTAAAAAGATGCATCAGTACGATAAGGCTGCATAAACAGGAGCCTTCATTATGCCTCTTTGTTTTTAAACGTTTGTTTGGGTTTTCTTTCTACGATGTAGTCATGCCAGGCAGTGGTGGCGCACGCCTTTAATCCAAGCACTTGGGAGGCAGAGGCAGGCGGATTTCTGAGTTCAAGGCCAGCCTGGTCTACAGAGTGAGTTCCAGAACAGCCAGGATTACACAGAGAAACCCTGTCTCGAAAAACCAAAAAAAAGATGTAGTCATTTATTTTATGTGAGTATACTGTTGTTCTCTTCAGACAAACCCATAGGGGGAATCAGATTTCATTACAGATGGTTGTGAGCCACCATGTGGTTGCTGGGAATTGAACTCAGGACCTCTGGAAGAGCAGTCGGTGTTCTTAACCACTGAGCCATCTCTCCAGCCCTCATTATGCCTCTTAAAGCCAAATAATCCAAAAGGCATCTAATTATAGACATAAAACATATTGATAACACTAAACTCTGCTAAAATCTGTGTTTCTTTCTCTTTTTTCTCCACCTTGGGAGGGAGGTGGGGACAGTAATTGAGAGAGGTTCTGAAACAGGGTTTGTCTGTGTAACCCAGCCTCTGCCTCCTGAGTGCTAGTTTGAAGGTGTGTACCACCATGCCCAGCCATTCTTCTGATGCACATCTCCAGGTTATTCTCTGCCAATCAAAACAAGAATGATTAAGTTTAAGCAGAATCAGCAGCAGTAGGCATAACAGTGGCCACCTCAGTTAAGAGCATACTCTGGGCAAGCCTTAGGGGCCTTGGTTGAATCCTCCCAAAATCCGGTAAACGTAGGTATTGTTCAGAGTGAAGAAACTGAGGACATGAGATAACCCCGTGAGGCCACTGCTGGAGCTGGCTCTGGAATCTGTGTTCCTTTTACCAGGCATAGCCAAAGGACAGTGCTGCAAATCTCAGTAACTAATATCACTGCCCATACTGAAATGGGAATACATAAAAATTGATTTGAGAACTAAAGCAGCAGGAGAGTTGGATGTCTGATCCTACCTTAGCCCTGAGATAGCGTAATGAATAAAGCCAGCACAAACATCAATGGTCATAGGCTATAAACATTAATTTGTTTCCCCATTTTCTTCTCCCTGCTGTTACCATGGAGACATAGTTCCTCAATTTATCTGGAATTCAAACCACCCAGGGGATATGACCGTGCAAGCTTTGAGAGAGGCCCAGCAGACAGAGGCAGACACCGAAAAAGCCTCAGGCCCTGTCCAGTCTTGCACTCTCGCTCTCTCTCACTCTTGCACCTTTTCCTTTCTCTCTTTCTCCTCCCTTTCCCAATGTTCCTTAGAAGCTGAATACTGTGGACCTTGTGAGATGCAGATTTTTCTCCATTTGCAAGCATTCTCTATTCAAGTACACTGTAGCTGTTTCAGACACACCAGACACATCAGATCCCATGACAGATGGTTGTGAGCCACCATGTGGTTGCTGGGAATTGAACCCAGGTCCTCTGGAAGAGCAGTCAGTGCTCTTAACCACTGAGCCATTTCTCCAGCCCTATGCATTCTCTATTTGAAAAGAAGACACCTCTGCAGTGACAGAGCATTTCTGGCTCTCAGCAGCAGCAGCCACTATCTAGCCCAGAGCAATTCTCTAAGGACTGGGAACCATCTACAGACCTGGCAGACATCACCCGTACCCACTGAGTCTAATTAGATACCACATAGTATGTAGCCCAAGCTGGCCTCTAACTCATAGCAATCCACCTACATCAACTTCCTAGGTGTTGGGATTAAAGAAATAAGCCACTACACCTGACTAATTTAAATTTTTATGCTTATATTTTACATTGAGATGTATTTCTGTCTCCTATAAACAGCGAAGATGCTTAAAAACAGAAATCACCTTTATATAAAGCATGGTCCGTTAATATGCCCACAAGTGGTGTCTCCCAGTATGCCTAGTCTGGCCCCATTTTCTTCCTTGTTTCTCATGATATGTGTCAAAAACAAATAAATAGGGCTGGAGAGATGTCTCAGTGGTTAAGAGCACTGACTGCTCTTCCAGAGGTACTGAGTCCAATTCCCAGCAACCACATGGTGGCTCACAACCATCTGCAATGGTGTTTGATGCCCTCTTCTGGTGTGTCTGAAGAGAGTGACACTATACTAACATAAAATAATTAAATCTTTAAAAAAAAACAAACAAACAAACAAAACTTTAGTTCTATGCCGGGCAGTGGTTGCGCACACCTTTAATCCCAGCACTTGGGAGGCAGAGGCAGGCGGATTTCTGAGTTCGAGGCCAGCCTGATCTACAGAGTGAGTTCCAGGACAGCCAGGACTACACAGAGAAACCCTGTCTAGAAAAAAAAAAAAACAACTTTAGTTCATGATGGGGCCACCATGACTGACAGCCAGTGCTGACAGATGCCAAGCCTGAAGACAACCCAAATTCAGTCCCTGACTGAGGTCTACCCGGTAGAAGGTATGAGCCAGCTCCCTCATACCCTCTGGACTCCACATTGCCTGCACAGATACACGTACACACACACTAATTACATACACACTAATTAATATAATTTGAGCTCCATTGTCCATCAAAGTATTGCTTTATATATGAAAAAACTTCTCACAGAAAATTTAATGGCAAATAGCACCAGAAGTAAAGTATAGTAATAGTAATAATTATCATGAAATTACAACAAAACTTTATATAAAAATCAATCTTTTTCTTTTTCCTCCTAACTCTAAGTATATTTATACAGATGACCTTTTCATTCCCAGTTTTGTTTCTTTTGTTTTGTTTTTTGAGATGGGTCCTGACTATATTGCCCAGATTTGTATTAAACTGAGTTAAACTGTGTTAATTCCAGGATTACAGACATGTGCCCAGCACAAAGAATTTAAAATCTCTAACTCTTAGAGTCATGTTCCTACCTGCTCTTAGCTTTGCCAAAAGGACGAATTACAGTAAAATTGGAGACCAGACCTCAAAGTATAGGACTCATTTCATACATACAAGTGTCTTACCGAATAGGAAAGTTAAATGTAATATAAATACGTGTCAGGTGTTATGCCATAAACCCACCCCATAAGCCCTTCATTTATCTTTCTCATTTCTCATTGAATTTTCACCATTTTACAGGATAGGTTTTAGGATAGTCACCATTTTTAAGAAAAGCTACAGCTCAGAAATATGTGAGGAACCTGGAGTGTCACAACAGATCACAGGCAGACCCTGCTTTAGAATCCACGTGTGTGGAAGGTACGCTGGAGTACCGGGTCCTTGTCGGGGCCTACAGTCCTACTCAGGTGTACTGGCTGGTTCTACTGTCAACTTGACGCAGCTAGAGTCATCAGAGAGGAAGGAGCCTCAGTTGAGGAAACGACTCCATAAGATCCAGCTGTAAGGCATTTTCTTAATTGGTGATCAATGGGGACAGGTTCAGCCCATTATGGGAGGGTCCATCTGTTGCAGCTCAGAAGGGAAAGATTTCCCCTACAGAAAGAAATGTTACAGCACTCCCAGCAGGAGGAGGTTCCTCAAGCAGAAAGTATAGTTCCCTTGGAGAGGTATCCTGGCAGTAGGAAGTCAAGGAATACCACAGTCACACCTCACAATAAACCCCACATGAAATTTATTGGGAGGAAAAAACCCAGGAGGATATGGCTGCCAAGATTGGGGAGAGAAGCCGGGCGGCGGTGGTGGCTCACGCCTTTAATCCCAGCACTTGGGAGGCAGAGGCAGATGGATTTCTGAGTTCGAGGCCAGCCTGGTCTACAGAGTGAGTTCC
>NW_021605225.1:200706-201848 GCF_004785775.1 Grammomys surdaster | reverse complement strand
ACACACACACACACACAAAAAAGGATTGGGGAGAGAAGCAACCAGGAACTAAGCAGAACACAACAAGGTTTATATAAGATTTTTAGTGGGGGGTGGGACTTTCTAGGCTGGAGATTTCCAGGGTGAGAATTGGTGGGATTTCAATTCCTGATCTTGGGTGACCTTGGGTAAGGGATTGGTGGGGTGTCCTGTTCAGGGATTGGTGGTTTGTTTTTGTTTGTTTTTTGTGCTAAGGAATTGGTGAGTTTCTATTTCTAGACCCTGGGCTTGGGGTCAAGTCAGGGTCAGGGTGTTTTATTCCCCCCCACCCCCTTTGGCCCTTTTACCCTACACCAGGCCTAGGCCGGTGGTTCTGGATGCTACCGAAAGCGGGCTGAGCAGGCCAGGAGGAAGCAAGCCAATAAACAGCACCAAACAGCATTCCCCACAGCCTCTGCTTCGGCTCCTGCCTCCAGGATCCTGCCTTGTCTGAGTTTGTGTCCTGATTTCCTTTGATGATGAACAGCCCTGTGGAAATATAAGCCAAATAAACCCTCTCTTCCCCGAGTTGCTTTGGCCACGGTGTTTCATCACAGCAAATGAAACCCTAACTAAGACGTTAGGAGTCAAAAATATAAAGTACATGGTGATTCCAGATTGAAAGTGTTTCTTCTACACCCTAGAGCCAGGTGAGTTTAGACAAATTTAAAAGATTTTCATCTAATGTAAGTGCTTGGTAAATTAGGAGCCAAAGCCAACTGAGCACCCTTCCCTTAAGGATAGAGAACTCTCCTTATTCCGGAAAGTTCCACTGACTCTGGTGTTAACATCAGCTCTTCTGGCTGGAAGGTCTCACAGAACAAAGTCCTGGCCCCCACTGTTCACTGTCCTGCTTGGCCCTCACTTCTAGGTACCTCCTCCATCCCTCCCTCTGAGGCCTAACACTACTCAGGAACGTGGGACATGGGAAACACAGTCAGGAGAGAAACACTTTGTAACCTTCATTTTAACACCAGGGATTTTCTGAACACAGCCAATTAGCCTTGTGAAGGCTGCATGTTCTCATCATGATTTTTTTCTACGCTGGGCTTTGTCCTCTAGGAAATACATTACAGAGAGCAGGTGAGAAAGGGGAGAATAACAATCAAACCTCTACCTTTTCA
>NW_021605225.1:192092-200696 GCF_004785775.1 Grammomys surdaster | reverse complement strand
TGTAAAGTGTATGTCTGTATGTATGGTCTGTGTGTGTGGTATGTGTGAAGTGTATGTCTATGTTTATGATCTGTGTGTGTGTGTCCTATGCACTCTTTTCTTTCTATCTTTTTAAATTTTGTGTTGCTTTATGCTTTTTTTATGTATTCCTTTATCACAGTTAGAGCTGGGTTTGTTTAGAAATTGCTCAGTAGGCCACGCTAGACTCAAACCCATGATCCCTTTGCCTTAGCCTCTTGAGTACTGGGATTCTAAGCATTTGTCAACAGACCTCCAAAGCATACATTTTTCAAAGACTAAATCCACACTATTTGGTTGATCCATAGGACAACAGTTTTATAACACTGACAAATCCCCAAACACCAAAAGCCAGATCCAGCATGGGTGATAACACTTCTTAGCAGTTCTGTAAGGCGAGTTGGTTGGCACTTAGAGTATATTTTGGTTTTTTTTTTTGTTTGTTTAAGATTTTTATTGCTGAGCAGTGGTGGCCTACATCTTTAATCCCAGCACTTGGGAGGCAGAGGCAGGCGGATTTCCAAGTTCGAGGCCAGCCTGGTCTACAGAGTGAGTTCCAGGACAGCCAGGGCTACACAGAGAAACCCTGTCTCGAACCCCCCCCCAAAAAAAGATTTTTATTAATATCACTTTATGTCTATTTTATGTTTCATATTTTCATATTTTGCCTAAATACATGTAAGTACAGTGTGTGTGTGTGTGTGTGTGTGTGTGTGTGTTTTCCTGGTGCCCCAGGAAACCATAAAAGGTCAGTAGATACCCTGGAACTGGAGTTACAGGTGGTTGTGAGCTGCCTTGTGAGTACTGGAAACCAAACTAACTCTTCTAGAAAAGAAGCCAATGCTGTGAACCTCTAGGCTGCCTCTCTGGCACCTTGTCTTACTTTTTAAAAGATGTATCTTTACTACTTTTAGTTATGTGTGTGTGTGGGGGGGTATGTGCACGTGAGTGAGATGCTTGTGAAGGCTGTACACATATGCTTACCCAGGAGCTGTGGTCACAGGTTGTTGGATGTGGTGTCAAACCCCAGTAACACACAAGTGACTCTCACGCCTTTGCATTCCCTAAGAACTTACAATCCAATGGCTTTGCTAAGTGACCTTCATCTGCCTAAGTTCGCCTCTCCAGGTTAATGATCATAGACAACAAAATCCTTTTCTTTCCTTCCTGTATTACTGCTTCTATAAAAATGCACTATTTGTTGACAGTGAATCTTGACAAACTTGAGAAGAATTGATACATTTATAATCCTGTATCTTCTGGTTCACAAAAGTAACGTCTCAGTTTGTTTATTGAAATGATCTTTTTTTTTTTTTTTGGTTTTTCGTGAAATGATCTTTAATTTCTCTCACGACACTTTAGTTTCCTGTCTACAAGTCTCATATATTTTCTTTAGATTGTTAGGTCTTTGTTATTTCTTAATTTCGTTATTATTGGTTTCTTTTTAATGTTTATTTTTCCAGTTGGGCATGGTGGAGGCTGGAAAATCAGAAGTTTGGGGTTTTCCTTGACCCACACAGTGAATTTGAAGCCAGTCTGAACTACACTGTTTCAGATAAACAAAACTGGGGTTGGGCAAATGGCTCAGTGGGTAAAGCACTTGCTAGAGCAAGCTACCCTGCTAGAATGGGCAAGCACCAGGTTCAGCAGTCTGAAACCCTGCCTCAGTAAAAAAAAGAAAAAAAAATGGAGAATGGCAGAGGAAGATACTTTGGTCTCTATGTGCACATGCATGCCCCCACACACACACTCAAAGTCAACAACCAGAAGTTTTTTTTTCTGCTGGGAACACACAGAGCTGTAATCCAGCACTCAGGAGGTTGAGACAAGAGGCCCTAGAGTTGGAGTCCATTCTGGGCCACATAATTAGAACTTATCTCAAAACAAATAAAAAACACCACCAAACAGAACACCTGTGGTGTACATTATAGTACTTAGTTGCTGCTTAGTGGAAGTATTGCTTTTTTTCTTGTTATTTATCTTATATGAAAAAATCTTGTTAAACTGCAGAAGTTGAGGGAGCAGAATGGGACTCTGGGTAGTTAACTGTTTTTCTTTAAAAATGAAATAGAAAAGAATGTAGTATTTTAACCCCCAGGTATAATATTTTAATGTGATAAATGTTATTTTTTGTGTCAATTAGTTGTCAGTTACGAAAATGGCTATAGGATGTATTAAAAAAAAAAAAACTAGTCGAACAGCATGGCTATGTCCCTACATCTCCAGGAGGTGGCGGCAGTGAGCCACTAGGACACTTAGTTTAGTCAGTTCTCACTGGCTGAGTCTGGTTGTTTTATCTTCATTCCCAGATCAGCTTGCTACTCTTTCCAGTAGACAGGATCCTCGCTGACACTGCCCAGTGTAAGGGCTTCTGCTCCCCTAATGTTGATCTAACTGGGCTACAGTGCTCAGAGAGGGTCCACTTAATTTACCCATAGGGGTCTTTAGCTTCCCACTGCTTACAATAAGATTATTTCAAACAACTGAACTCATAGCCTGTAGCATATGAGCAGACAGATGCAGGTACAAACTGTCCAGTTATCTTTGCCTCCTCTGGTTGCCGTGACTTAAATGACAGCAGTTTCTAGGAAGACAGGATTAAGCCGGGATTTCCTTCCTGTATTATGGGCATTGTTCACCTTCTTATACACGAAGCCCTTGGTCCTTGTCCACCTGAGAAGTAAGGCAAGCTTCCTGACAAGCCTTGGGCCTTGTCTCAGGGCTTCTTCACAGATACCTCTCTGTGATCCAACAGTGGAATTGCGGTAAATGTTAAAGAACAAACAAAAATTCCCTGAAAATGCTGGGACACTGAACATTATACCTCTATTATTTCATTTGTGTTAATACCTCTTCTGTTTGCTACTGTTAGTGACAGTGTCATATCCCTACATGGTCTAGAACTAACGGTGTATCCTAGACTGGCCTCAACCTCCAAGTTCTGAAGTTATAAGCATGAGCCACCACACCAAGCTGGTTAATTCTCTTTAAGCATCCATAGTAAGGGGATACATATAGTTTATGAACCACATCAGGAAGATCTAAGCAACACCTTATGACAAATTGACACATATAGAGTGAAATACATAACTAGTAAATCACATAGGTTACTGTCCTAAATGATTTCAGAGAAGGTTTAAGATAAAAATGCTCTATGGGTTTGCCAACAGCCTGATCTCAATTGAGGTTTTCTCCTCTCAGATGACACTAGTTAGTGTGAAGTTAACATAAAAACTAACCAGGACACAGCGATCCTGGTAGGTAGCACTATGTGCTCAGAACGTTTTCATTTAATTTCCCCATTTAATTATCTGCCAACATAGCTGGGCAGTGGTGGTGCACACCTTTAATCTCAGCACTTGAGAGACAGAGGCAGGTGGATTTTTGAGTTTGAGGCCAGCCTGGTCTACAGAGTGAGTTCCAGGACAGCCAGGGCTGCACAGAGAAACCCTGTCTCAAAAAAAACAAAAACCAAAAATCAAAAAGAAAAAAAAGAAAAGAAAAAAGAAAAGATTTGTATATTTTAAGTATGTGAGTTCAGTATCATTCTCCTTGGACACACCAGAGAAGTGCATCAGATTCTATTACAGATTGCTGCTGGGAATTGAACTCAGGACCTCTGGAAGAATAGCCAGTGCTCTTAACTGCTGAGCCATCTTTCCAGCCCTAAACATAACTTTAGTTCATAGCAAGACTGAATGCTGGCTACAGGTGAATCTCTGGGAGGTTGAGACCAGCCTGGTCTACAGAGTGAGTTCCAGGGCAGCCAGGACTGTTACAGAGAAGCCCTGTCTTAGAGAAGAAAGGAAGGAAGGAAGGGAGGAAGGGAGGGAGGGAAGGAGGAAGGGAGGGAAGGAGGGAGGGAAGGAGGGAAGAAGGAAGGAACAAGAGAACCTAAGTGTGATGAGCCCACCACATTAATTTTCTTCTTTGCTCAGGCTCTTTTAGGTTGACTACATTTTCAAACAAAAGTTAAAATCAACTTGAGAATACACACACACACACACACACACACAGAGTTGTGATACAGAGGTATACAAGTAACCCTAGAGGACAATGATGAAACTAACAAAATGGCTGAATATAATAAACAGGATATAACGCCAGGCTTGGTGGCCATGCACATAATCCTAGCACTGGAGAGGCTGGGGCAGGAGAACTGTGAACCTAGGCTACACACTGGACCCCTCTATCAAAAGGAGAGGGGATAGTAAGTTGGCTACATGGATAAAGACACTCACTGAGGATCCTGACATCTGAATTTAACCCCCAGGACTCATATAGTTGAGGAGAAATCAACTCCCACTGGTTGTCTTGACCTCTGTAAAAAGAACATATTCACAAAGTGGCAGCTAGACATATGATCACTGAGGAAGACCTAAGAGTCTGCCAAAAGAGACAATGTTAACGAAAGAAAAGACATCTTTCATACTTGAATGATTTGCCATCAAAACCACATTAGTTTTCTCTAATTTATAAATTTATTTTCTCATATATGAAGCTAGACAAACAATCTCATGTGGAAAATAAACATGCAAGAATAAGTTATAGAAACACACACATGTATGGAGAGAGAAAGAGAGAGAGGAGAGAGAGAGAGAGAGAGAGAGAGAGAGAGAGAGAGAGAGAGCTTCTAGCCTACTCAGATAAAAATGTACTATAGAGTCTTTTTAATTAAAGTCCCATATTCCTCTCTGAAGGCAATGTGCTGGGATCTTCTACTTCAACACTGTTCTCTGCCACCTACAAAAGCAACCATCCTGTGGGACAGGAGTGGTGGACTGCATGTCCAAAACCTTGTGTGAGTCCATGAGTCCAAACCCTGGCACCTCACTAAACAAAACAAAATCTGATATCATTTGTTGTAGGAATTTTTAATCCTGACCCAGGGTTTCTACCCTGCCTTAGACCATTTAGTTCCCTTCTTCTACCTCATGGTTCTTCTCCAACCCCAGCCTGGGAATCTTAAACCCTGTCTATGTCTCTTCTGCCCGCTATTGACTGTCAGCATCTTTATTTAGCAGTCAGAAGTAACTTGAGGGCAAGGTAACACAGCATCACTTGTGTCTATATGCTGACTCTCTCGGGGGACAACCAGGTCTTGGGGTCAATATTAGCATTAGAATACAAACAACATCAGGCCAACCCACTACAATCATTCCTAAAAAATACATAATACTTTGAATACCTAATGCATAATTTGGGATATAAAAGTTAATGAAAATCCAGTTTACTAACATGGTTGCTGTATATGTTTAAGTAGAAGAAAGCAAATGACTCTCTAAAGTATTTTTTGAACAGGACGAGAATTTAGGACTTTCAGAATGTTCCACCCAAAAAGAATTTAAGGTTCTACAAATGTGGATCGATATAACAGATTTCACATTGAATGAAAATGTCTACCTCACAGAAGTTAGCAGAATTGCATAAATGTGTCTATATGATTCATTAGCCTTGTTGATGACTACAACAGATATATCAGGGGAACATTGCTTGTAACTTAGTTTACAGTTTTGGAGGTCCGGGGGCGTGTTACTCACATTGGCTTAGGTTTTGCAATGCTCTTCTTGCTCACTGAGTCCTAAAACAGCACATGGTGTCACATGGCCAAGAGACAGGGAGCATGCCTGTCTAGTTTGAATGCCTGGTTTCTCTCGGTTTATATAAAGTCGCCCAGTTTTGATCAAGAAGGCTCTATCCCCATGAACTTACCTAATCTAATCACTTTCCAAAAGGTCTGACCACTTAACACCACTGCTGGCTTAAGTTTCTACCCTTTCATAGCATTAATGTGTGACTTTGGGTTAAATTCTTGTGTACGTTTGATGGGAAATACAAACTGTATTCAAGTCATAACATAGAGCAAAATGTATATAAAATCAGACTTATATGTGTGCAAAGTAGGGTCGATTTGAAAGGTGAGAGGTGAGGTAGAGAGAATTTAGCTTTTTACTGTGGTTAGTATGTGGTTGTTGCCTTAAAACAAAACAAAACAAAACAAAACAAAAAAAACTACAGGGGGCTGGAGAGATGGCTCAGTGGTTAAGAGCCCTTGTTGCTCTTCTAAAGGACACAGGTTCAATTCCCAGCACCCACATGGCAGCTCACAACTGTCTCTAACTCCAGTTCCAGCGAATCCAGTCCCCTCTTCTGATCTCAGTGGGCCCTGCATGTATATATACAGGCAAAATACTCACCCATACACATAATAAAATAAAAAATAATTTTAAAAATAAGTGAACCACAAATGCTATGAAGCTGGATGTGCTATGATCCCAGCACCTGAGAGTTAGACGCTCAATTATGGCCACAAGTTCAAGGCCAGGTGAGGCAGGAACCATAACAGTGAGTGCAGAGCAGAGGGCTTTCAAGAGTTGGCTCTTTTTCTACTAGGAGAGTTCCGATCAGACTCACGTCATTGTTCACCGTGGTGCCAGGCACCCTTACCCACTGAGTGATCATGCCAGCCCAAAAGTCTTAAGAAGAAAAATAATAATTATTATAATAATAATAATAGTAGTAATAATAATACAAATGTTCTTTGAATACCCATTGCATGTTGAAAATACATTTAATTTGTATAACTTACCAAACATCATAGTTTAGCCTACCTGCGTACTTTAAATATGCACAGAATATGTATAATAGCTTATAGTATCAGCTCTTTGTATCAGCCCCTGATGTAAAGTCCATGTTAAATAAAGTATTTATTATCTTATATAATTTACTGGATATCTGTATCCAGAAGAAGATTGGCCACATTATATACTGTAGAGCATCACCTCTTTCTGTGACCACAAGTCAGAACAGGATTGTGGCTTGCTGCTGTTAGTGAGGATTGAGGGTGAGACTGTAAATCACTGATGGAGTTTACTCAGACTGAACCACAGTTTCTACTAAATGCTATTGCTCTTATGATGTCATTTTTAAAAAGAAAGAGTCGGTTGAACTCTCATGCTGTGGGACTTTTGCCTGGCTGTCCTTAGTTCTTAGCTGCCAAGCTCCACACACAGGGTCACGTGCCAGAAGAACACCTCACGTCTCATTCTGGACATGAGGAAGTGAGAAAGAGGATGTTTAGAGACCCAGTATATTCTTCAAGAGCACACCCTGTGTGACCTTACTTTCTCCAGGTAGGATCTACTTCCCCCAAAGCTGTACCAGCTACAGACCAAGCACTCAAAAATGAGCCTATCAAAGATATTTTATATTCATATCATAACAGGGCCATCTGGGGGCTGGTGAGATAGCTCCGTGGTTAAGAGCACCAACTGCTCCTTCAAAGGTCTTGAGTTCAATTCCCAGCAACCACATGGTGGCTCACAACCTTCTGTAATGGGATCCAATGCCATCTTATGGGATGTCTGAAGATAGCAATGGTGCATTCACTCATATACATAAATAAAATCAATCTTTAAAAAAACAAAACAGGCCCATCTGTATTTTTATTGCCAGTGCCTAGGGCTCTGGACCATGGGTAAGCTGCATGAAGATGAACACCAAGTGAACTTATAAATAATAATTAACTAGGGTTGCCAAGAATACAGAGCTACTGTTGGGAGAAGAAGTAAAAAAACAAAAAACAACAGCAAACAAACAAACAAACAAAAACAAAGCAAACAAAAAATCCAAACACAAAACAGAAAACAAAAAAAAACCTTTCAATTTTAAAAGAATTTAAAATTCTTTTAATCGAAGTGAACATCTAGTGGAAGTGAAATCAGTGTTTAAGATATATTTTATTTATTTATTTATTTATTTATTTATTTTGGTTTTTCGAGACAGGGTTTCCTCTGTGTAGCCCTGGCTGTCCTGGAACTCACTCTGTAGACCAGGCTGGCCTTGAACTCTGACTACCTCTGCCTCCCAAGTGCTGGGATCAAAGGCGTGCTCTACCACTGCCCGGCACAATGTATTTGTTTTAAAAGTGCTTTACTTGAATGTACATATGTGAACCACATACATCCCTGGCACCTGTGGAGGTCTGAAAATGGCATCATCAGATCCCCTGGAATTGAAGTTAAGGATGGCTGTAATCCACCATAGTATTTCTAGGAACAGAGCCCAGGTCTTCAAGAGCAAGTGCTCATAACTTCTGAGCCATTTCTCTAGCATCTCAAGTGGAGTTTTAATGTAATTAAAGCAACTTAGGCAAGGAGAGGCAGATGCTTCACTTGGTGGACACTTAGGAATTTACTGTTGTGTAGTAACAGCACATGGGACATGTTAGCCTTCTGCCATGTGGACAAAACAAGAAACACAGTTGAGATAATCAGCTTAGAAGGAGGAAAGACTTATTTGGGTTCATGGTTTCATAGATTTTAATCCATTTGATAAGTCATTTCTCCACCAGTGAAATGAGCCAATTCAAGCCAGTTTAAAAACACACACACACACACACACACACACACACACACACACACACACACACACACACACAGGTTTATTGGGAAGCTGCTCTCAGTCAAGTTCACTGACCCCAAGGACTGAGGCCAGGGAAGTCAGCATGAAGAGAGAGAAATGGGGAGGGGGAAGAGAAAGAGAGAAAAAAGAGCATGTGGCCAGAGAGGAGAGAGAAAGACAGAG
>NW_021605225.1:180569-191692 GCF_004785775.1 Grammomys surdaster | reverse complement strand
AGGGACAGAGACAGAGACAGGGACAGGGACAGGGACAGGGACAGGGACAGGGAGACAGAAAGAGAGAAGAGAGACTGGGGAATGGGCAGCCCAGCCCCTGGGCTAGAAAGTTTGGAGTTGAGGGCAGGGCATGCCAGGTAGGGACTCAGGGATGCTGGGAAAACCTGGAGGCCAGGTCTGCTTTAGTGTATAAAATATGCATCTCAGCCCTTTCTCCTAGGGTCTGAAGCCAAACCCCGTGGTCAGTTGACTTTGTTGTCTGAGACCTGAGGTTAGACAGAAAATACAATGGAGCTAAGCTGCTTACTTCATGGTTGATAGGAAACAAAGATTGGGGCAGGAAGGGCTTGGAGTCACTAGAGCCTGCCCCTACAGAGTCCACCTTTTACCCAAAGCTCCATCTCCTAGGGATCTAGGCCTTCAGGGCACTCCAGAAGCTAACCATAGTGTAACCAGGATCCTTGTACTGAGAGAACAGCTCTAACACTGGTGGTGCTATGGTGACTTCCAAAACAAGGAGTTAAGAGCAGACTATACAGAAGGAAAGGCCATCCAGAGACTGCCCCACCAGAGATTCATCCCATATACAGTCACCAACCCCGGACGCTGTTGTGGATGCCAAGAAGTGCTTGCTGACAGGAGCCTGATTTACCTGTCAGGTACCTGAGAGGCTTTGCCAGAGCCTGACAAATGCAGAGGTGGATGCTGGAAGCCAACCATAGGACTGAGTGTGGGGTCCTAGATGGAGGAGTTAGAGAGGGAAAGGGGATAACATTTGAAATGTAAATAAAGAAACTATCCAATAAAAGAAAAAAAAAAGTTAGAATAACCAAGCCAGGCCAAAAAAAAAAAAAAAAAAAGCAGACTGTATGGTAAAGGCCAACAAACTGTTTCTGTAAAGGCCAGTGTCTTAGTCAGTGTTCTGTTGCTGTGAAGAGACACCATGACCTTAGTTACTCTTATCTAAAGAAGGCACTTAACTGAGGCTTGTTTACAGTTTCAGAGGTTTAGTTCTTTATCCTCATGGTGGGGAGCGCGGTGGCATGCAGGTGGGTGTGGTGCTGGGAGCTCTATGTTCCGCTCCACAGCAGCAGGAGGGAAGAGACACTGGGCCTGGCTTGGGCTTTTGAATCCCCAAAGTCACTGAATCCCCAGTGACACACTTCCTCCAGCAAAGCCACACCTCCTAATCCCTCTTAAGTAGACTAAGCATTCAAACACTTGCATCTGTGGGGCTGCTCTTACTCGACCTGCCACGCTGGACAGTAAACAGCTCCGGTTTTTGTGGGCCATATGTTGCACATATGAAAGTACATAATACTGATGCTGTAGGGCAAAGGCATAGACCATACACAAATGAATAAGCCTAACTGTATTACAGTAAAACTGTATTTACAAAAGGAGGCTACAGGCTGGGCTAGCCCTTACGGTGTAATCTGCCCACTCCTTAAAGGCAGCATCCAGCCTGGAACTAACCTTGTATGTGGATATTCTCTTAGATTTTTCCAATGCACTTTGTTTTATTTTAGCCCTAAGAAAATCTACGATGCCCAGTGATCAGCAAGAACTGGGTCCATCTCAGAGGTCCTCAAAGTTGAAAATTCTTTACAACCACTTAAATGATTTGTTAAATCAAGCATGCTCAGGCTTTTTCCCACAGTTTCTTGACTTCTTGCTGCAGCAGGAATTTATGGGTTTTATGGGTAGACAGAACACCCTTGAGTGTTTGAGATTTCTGATTCACTGGGTCTTCTGTGGGCTAGGTAAAGACTGCAGCCTTTCAGGGTTTCCGAGTCAGCAACTCAATGGTAGAACTGGAAGCCTGGGCTTCTTAGTTTCCAGATAAGGCTGCTGCTAGTGGCCCAAGTTATTCTCTTTTTCCAATGGGATAAAGAGGAGGGAAGCACCTCAGTATAATGCTACAGCAGTAACACATTGCATTCAAAATACTGAACAACAGAAGAGAACTCACTGATATGTCTGTTTAAATGCCAGGCTGGAGGACTGCTGTTTCTAATAACATTGCCGGGGAGAGGGGATCTTGATTCACTGTCACAGGACAAAATATTGTAGTTAGAGGCAACATCATTCTCCTCCCCCAAAGTCAACCATATTCTTTTGAAGACTACCCCTCCAATCATATTTCTTTAAATAGGACTCGGGTAACTATTTACCTCTTTTGAGACAAGCAATGTAAAAGAGTGGTATTTCAATGAAAGGACAGAATACAAAAGTTATTTAAGATGACTCAGTATTATCCAGTGAGACTCTGTCTAAACACTTTTGAAAAATAATGAATATTCAATGTTCTGAAATTGAGTTTCTCTGTATAATCTTGTCAGCTAAAAATGTTTCAAGTTATAGGGAAGGGTGATAGGTGACAGGTGTTCAGGAGGGAGGCAGTGTGGAGATGCCATATTTCACCAGGAGCTGTAGCCTGGGACTCAGATGGGGACATGATCAGGCTTATACTCTAGCTACCTGCTCATCACAACACATCCCTGATGATAGAGCTGCCAAAGACCAAAGAAGGGACCTATTTGCCTACTTCTGAAAGACCTCTGAGCTACAGACAGCCTAAATGACCTCTGTCTTGACTGCTGGAGGACTTCCTGGTTTGGTTTTTTTCTGCTACCATTGCCTTGGAAGCTTAGTAGGTAGAAGTTTGCCTGTAAACATGGGAGGGGAGGGAAGGTCACTTAAGTGTTTCATGTGGTGCTATGTGTAGGGGACCCTATGAAGACTTTCAAGAATTCTTTCAACAGCAGAGGAATAGTTGCTGTCACACCTCCTTCCCTCCCCCACTCCATCTTCTTCCCTGAAGACTTCCTGTGGATGTCAAGGGACATCTTTACTTTGTGGCTGCAAGGATGCTGGGAAGGTTTGATAAGAGACCCTTGAGGTCTCCTACCCTATTTACCAGCTAGAGTCTGACATTCCATTAATTTCATGTTTTTAGCCCATGGCATGTTGACATTAAAAAAATAAGTAATTGTGAATTATTTTGCTGACAGCATATGATTACATATAATTACATATAACTAACCCTGTAATTACAGATGTGACGATATTCTGTGGGTGTGGAGAACACTATGGATTTACTTAACTAACCCATTTCTCTCATCTTGAATCTCTGGGAACATAAGTTTGGGCTGCCAGAAAAACTTCTATATGCTGCATTCCTTTCAAGCAGAAGGCACACATTGCTCAGTTCTAGAGCCTGGATATCTGGGAAGGGGGTTCCAGTGTGGCTCCCTTCTGATTTCTAGACTGCTACTTTCTTGTGCACTACATAAGAAAGAAGTCTGAGCCGGGCAGTGGTGGTGCATGCCTTTAATCCCAGCACTTGGGAGGCAGAGGCAGGCGGATTTCTGAGTTTGAGGCCAGCCTGGTCTACAGAGTGAGTTCCAGGACAGCCAGGGCTACACAGAGAAACCTTGTCTCAAAAAATCCAAAAAAAAAAAAAAAAAAGGCACTAGCTCTCTGGACTTTCCTTCTAAAGACATGAGTTCCACTCATGAGTGTGCCTCTCTAAAGAGCTCATCACTATCCTGAACTAGCAACTGGAATTACCATGGGAATTCCATAGGCATTTATGGAGGACACAAGTCTTCAATCAATTGCAGTAATCTTGTTTTGTTTTTGGCTGTCTTGTATTCTCCTCTAATACCTGCTGCATGATGCGTGTTACACAGCAAACTTCAGCAAATGCTTATTGAATACACAGAAACATAAGCAGTCCATTCTAAGTAACTTCAAGAATATTAAGAGTCTATGTTCTAAGACACAAAAAACATTTGATGTCTGATTTTCTGATCCGGGTTCTGGATTTCAAATTTTTAGTCTCTAGATGTTTATTTATTGGAATGAAAAGTCAGAAAACCTTTGTTCTGTTCAATGGACTCTAATTTCCAAATGAACTTTAAAAATCCATTATACCCAGCTGTAGTGGCACATACCTTTAATCCCAGCACTTGGGAAGCAGAGGTAGGTGATCTCTGTAAATTCAAGGCCAGCCTGATCTACATAGAGAGTTCCAGGAGAGCCAGAGCTATGTAAGGAGGCCCTGTCTCAAAAGAAAGAAAAAAAGAAAGAGAGAGAGAGAGAGAGAGAGAGAGAGATAATGAGATCATTGATGACTTTATTTGTACCATAGATTCCTTTTTCTTTTTTAAAGATTTATTTATTATATAAGTGCTCTGTAGCTGTCTTCAGCCACACCAGAAGAGGGCATCAGATCTCATTACAGATGGTTGTAAGCCACCATGTGGTTGCTGGGAATTGAACTCAGGACCTCTGGAAGAGCAGTCACTGCTCTTAACGGCTGAGCCATCTCTCCAGCACCACCCAAGGATTCAATGTTCTTTAGAACATTGAAGAAGGTGACAGATTGTGTTCCAAAATAATATCTTAAGACACACAGTTACTTTAAAGGGAAGAAATTACATTAAATTCATGAAAACACTGAGCAAGTGTATTGACTGCCATCTTTTGCTGTGATAAAATACCATGACCAAGGCTTGTGATTCCAGAGGGATAACAGTCCGTCGTGGCAGGAAGTCACAGCAGCAAGTGGCAGGCATGGTAGCAGGAGCAGGGAACTGAGAGATAATATTCTTAAGGGCAAGCAGGAAGCAGTGATGATACACTGCAATAACACCATTAACGGAACTCTCAAAGCCAGAGTCCAGTGATGGACTTCTCCAGCAAGGCTGTACCACCTTCCCAATCATCCAATCATTGCCACTCTACTGCCTGGGTTTGTTTGTTTGTCAACGCGACACAAGCTAGAGTTATCTGAAAGAAGCGAACCTCAATTGAGAAAATGTCCCCAAAGATCCAGCTGTAAGGCTTTTTTTTTTTTTTTTTTTTTTGTTTTTTTGAGACAGGGTTTCTCTGTGTAGCCCTGGCTCTCCTGGAATTCACTCTGTAGACCAGGCTGGCCTCGAACTCAGAAATCCGCCTGCCTCTGCCTCCCAAGTGCTGGGATTAAAGGCGTGTGCCTCCACCGCCCCAGCGTAAGGCATTTTCTTAATACATGATCAGAGGATGGTGCCATCCCTGGGCTGCTGTTCCTGGGTTCTATAAAAAAGCACGCTGAGGAAGTCACGGGGAGCAACCCAATAAGCATCATTCTTCTGTGGTGTTTTCTGCATAGGCTCCTGGCCACAGGTTCCAGCTCTGCATGAGTTCCCGTCCTGACTTCCCCCAATGACGAGCTATGATGTGGAAGTGTAAGTCAAATAAACCCTTTACTCCTCGACTTGCTTTTTGGTCATTTTTGGTGTTTCATTGCAGTAATAGAAACCCTAAGACAGCCACCAACTAGGAACCAAGCACTCAAATACATGAATCTATGGAGGGAGCATTTCTTATTTCGAGTGTCACAGCAAGTCAGTGATAGAATATGCTCTATCGCTTCATCACGAGTTACTGCCAAACACAGCAGCTGAAGTCCTTTATTATCTCCTGGTTTCTGTGGGTTAGGAATCTAAAAATGTCCTATCTAGGAAGTTTTGGATCAGAAACTCTCACTCAGTGTTAAGCAAGGTGACAAAGGTTTGATCAAGAGAAAGCTGTCACCAAGGCCTAAGTTCTTTGTCACTTTGAGCTATCCACACACTTGCCCAGTGCAAGTGTTCTAAGTAAGGGCACAGAACCCACAGAATTTTATAATCTTGTATGTAAAATAACATCTGGTCACTTTTGCAATGTTCTGTTCACTGGAAGGGGATGCACAAGGCTTTGAGTACCAGGGAGTTGAAATTACAGGGGTTCTCTTTAGGGCTGCTGGCTAGAAAGGGACTATTATATAGGTATGAAAATGGTAGTAAATATGAGGAAAGAATACTAAGCATTGGGAGCTGGAGCATGGCTCAGTGGTTAAAGAAACTTGCTGCTCTTCCTTAGGTCTGTTTGGTACCCAGCATCCACAGCGAACAACTCACAGCTGCCTGTAACTCCAGCTCCAGGGGATCTGATGCCCTCTTCTTGCCTTTGCAGGAATCTCACTCTGCCCCCAGCCATGCACCCACAGGTTCTCATACACACAGGCAGACACATAAAACACATGGATGAAATAATGCTAAGTCTAAGTTATTTTAAAAAGTAATCCAATTAAATCTTTTTATTTCATTTTCTTTTTTGTTTTGTTTTATTTCATTTGAGGTAGGGGAGGTCTTCCTTGGTAGCCTAGGCTGGCCTGGAACTTCTGAAGGCAAAGCTTACTTCAAACTCTTGGCAATCTTCCTGGCTCAGCTTCTCAAGGACTGGGATTACAGAACTCTCCTATCAAGACTGTCTATCTCTCTTTTGCTTTTTGATACAGGACCTCTGTATGTAACGTAGGCTGGTATTGAATTCATGATCTTCCTGCTTCAGCCTCTCAAGGGCTGGAATTACGTGTGTGCACAATGAAATATTGCATTATAAATAATTATGTGATGCAACTGTAAATATAATAATTATGAATTTATTAAAACATCTGGGTCCAGGCAGTGTTGGTACACACCTTTGATCCCAGATTTGGGAGGCAGAAGGAAGCAGATCTGAGTTCCAGGCTAGCCTGGTTTATAGAGTGAGTTCCAGAACAGTCAGGACTACACAAAGAAACACTTTGAAAAAAAAAAAAAAAACCACCCCCAGCTCCCAATCCCAAACCCATCTTTGGCATTGAGGCTGGGATGTGGCTCGCGGGGTAGGATGCTTCCCTGTCTTGCATGGCATTTTAGGTCTGAATCTCTACCACATAAAACTGTAGTCCCTAGCCGGGCGGTGGTGGCGCACACCTTTAATCCCAGCACCTGGGAGGCAGAGGCAGGCGGATTTCTGAGTTCGACGCCAGCCTGGTCTACAGAGTGAGTTCCAGAACGGCCGGGGTTCCAAGATAAACTCTGTCTCGAAAAAAAAAAAATGAAAAAAACTGTAGTCCCAGTACTCTGGAGGTGGAGACAGGAGTATACCAGTACTTCAAGGTCAGCTCCAACTACATACCAAGTTTGAGACTAGCCTGGACTATATATAAAAAAAATTGTGTCTTCTACTCTTTAACATCACAAATATTGCTAATATTTTTGTGTATCTCTGCCTAGAATCATAATTAAGGCATGTCACAAATTTTGGCTTGTTAGCAAGAATACAACTTCGCCAATACAAATACACTGATAACATTTGGACACCATTGTATTCTGCCAGTTGATGAACTTTTCAACTCTGTTCATGGACTCTGTGAGATAAAGGATCACAAGATGGCTTAGGGTCATTATTTTTCTTCATATAGGATCAAATCACTATATGAAGAAAATATTTACCAAACTAATACAAGTACCTTGGAATGACTGAGAGAGAAAAGGGTTTTATTCCACATGGATAACATATTTGTTCATCTGTTTGTTATATCAGACTTCCCCAATACTGTGTGTATTTACCAATTGATTAGTATCTTATTACTATTGTCTTATCTTCATTAGTAGTCCGCTCCCCTTGTGTCTATGTGTATGTGTATGTTGATACAGGGTCTTGCTATGTAACTCAAGTAGGCCTTTTACTCGATCCTCCTGCCTCAGCTGTCTTAAGTGCTGGAGTCACAGACATCAGTCACCAAACTTGCCTTTAATATATACTTTAAAATAAAATTCCAACTTAAATTTTTTTTTAAGATTCCATGGGCGTGTAGCTCGCATTATGATACATATCATGGCACCAGTAGGTAATGAGCTGGTTTTAAT
Source organism: Grammomys surdaster (assembly GCF_004785775.1). Classification (NCBI taxonomy): domain Eukaryota; kingdom Metazoa; phylum Chordata; class Mammalia; order Rodentia; family Muridae; genus Grammomys; species Grammomys surdaster. Next base: position 183,965 of record NW_021605225.1, on the reverse strand, counting down.
TTATACCAAAACACATGGGATCTAAATTATGTTTCTCCTAGTGACTTTTACCTTTTGCTTTCAATTTTTCAGTGTATGTACCAGTCGCCAGCTGGATCACTGTAACTAAATCATAAATGACCAAAATTAAGTACTTATGTAGCTCCTGTTTCAGGACAAATTTTTGGCATGTGAATGGACTTGTTTTCCAACAATGAGCATTTCATCTTGTGGGCACAGCGATTCATGTGCTACTGCCAGGATCTCTTCCTGAATGAAAACAATGCACAGAATGTGGCACGCCAAAGGAGGGTACCTGTCAAAACGGCCACAACTCCTTTTCAATCTCGAGATACCACTGCAGAAGCTGTCCACAGTAGGAGCATTTCCTCTCCATCCTCCCCAAGCTGATAGGCGATGGAGCCTCAGCCAAAGCTGTCTGCAGCCAGGAACGTCTTTCCATTCTAACCCATGGACCCAATGAAAGGAAGAGGGGGTGAAAAAAACCCCGCCAATACCTAAGCTTCCCACAAAACCTCACCAATCACTGAACAGGAAAGCCCCCCAATTCCTGAACAGGAAAACCCACCAATCCCTGAGCTCTTCAATCTCAGGAGTTGAAATCCCACCAGTCCTCACTCTAGAAACCTCTGCCCTGAAAAATTCAGCATCCTAAGGAATCCTATATAAGTTTTGCCCTTTAGCCAGTTCCTTGTCCACTCAGGGAAGTAGAGGCAGCCACCCCTGGATTCATCCCTTTTCCTCTTGGATCTGTCTCTCCAATGAATCTCTGTTTTGAGAGTTGCTGCCTGGTGTGACTTTCTCATTGGAAGAAGCCAAGAAGCAAAGAAGCATCAGGGCTGGGGCTCCTGAGCTCCCCAGCTCCCCTGGGGATCCCCTCCCTGCAGAGGGGTGCTGCAACCCCTCTGCAGAGGATATGTCCTCTCACATGGTTCCTGGACTCCAGAGTCCCAGGATACTTTTCCATTGGAGCAGAAAGACATACTGCAAAGTTGCACTTTCTTTCGTGTATTAAGAGAACAGTGGCACAAGGCTGGAGGGAGAATTCAGTTGGTTGGCTATGTGCCTAGCATATACAAAACCCTGGGCACTAACAGGGTGTGGCAGACATGGCACTCAAAGCCATGTTGGCTCCACAGTGAGTTCCAGGCTAGAATGCAATATAAGAAACTCTGTCTCAAAAGTGAGTCACTGTACACATTTTACCAAAAAAAGTTTGAAATTTTTCAAACATTTCTACAGTGGAATTAAAATATTGATTAGCCAGATACCAATACAACGAATTTTATTGTTTGTTTGTTTTTTTAAAACAGAGTCTGCCGGGCAGTGGTGGCACACGCCTTTAATCCCAGCACTCGGGAGGCAGAGGCAGGCAGATTTCTGAATTCGAGAGTTCGAGGCTAGCCTGGTCTACAGAGTGAGTTCCAGGACAGCCAGGGCTACACAGAGAAACCCTGTCTCGAAAAAAACCAAAACCAAAAAAAAGATAAGAAAAGAAAAGAAAAAAGAAAAGAAAAGAAAAGAAAAGAAAAGAAAAGAAAAGAAAAGAAAAGAGTTTGACTGTGTAGCTCTGACTGTCCTGGAACTCATTATATAGACCAGGCTAGCTTCAAATTCAGAGAGATCACTCTGCCTCTGCCTCCTGAGTGCTGGGATTAAAGGTTTGTAGGTTTACAATTAGCTGTTTAAACTCGCTTTTAATCCTGAAAAATAAATGTTTTCTCATCACAAAACAGATATCACATTCCCCTGGTGACCTTATATGTAGCAAAACAATGTTGAGAAATGGCTTCACATTATTCCATTTTTTTTGTTTGTTTCTTTGTTTTGTTTTTTTTGAAACAGAATTTCTCTGTGTAGTCCTGGCTGTCCTAGAATTTGCTCTGTAGATCAGGCTGGCCTTGAATTCACAGAGATCCATCTGCCTCTCCCTCTGCCTCTTGAGTGCTGGAACTAAAGGCATATGACACCACCATCTGGCTATGTATGCCTATTATGTTCAGTATTTTTCACTTTTAACTGTTTTCAAGGTATAGAATGAGTCATAATTTTCTGATTATTCTGTTAAGATGATTTTTCCCACTTTTATATTTATTCCCATGGTTCACAGAGTTTTTCTTTGATTGTTTTTAGTCTTTTATTTCTTCTTTAAGTAACACTTACCAAAGGATTATGAATTAATTGGGAAGGTCTCTACATTTTAACTTACATAGAAAATTTGTCTTAAATCAAGAAAACATAAGTTGAGGAAAACTTATGATTTGTTTGTTTGTATCCCTGGCTAACCTACTATTTGCTATTTAGGCCAGGCTGGCCTTGAGATCATGGGAATACCCCTGCCTCATCTTCCTGAGAACTGAGATTATAGGAATGTATCACCATGCTCAGAAATGTTTGTTATAAGCATAAGACATACAGCCTGAGGCCTTATCATACACTTTCATTTCATGTGCACCCTTTGGCAAATGTGTGTGTTTCCCACCACTGTGACCTAGATCTAGGAGCTGGTTTTTCCTTCCCAGCATGAGTAGTTGTAATGGGTGGTTTACGTAAACTCAATACTTTTTTCTCCAGCTTGTTCTTGCTTCTTTAGCCAGTGCCACTAGCTCAGTATGACTGCCTTTCTCCCACTTTGTCCTGGGAGTCACACTCATTTCTGCAAGCTAGATTTTGAGTTTCAAAAGCAGAAATGCTTTGCTCTGTTTTCTTTTTATTTTTTTCCCCTTCCCTTTTCCCTCTTGCTCCGGCCCTGCTTGCTGTGGGCCCCCCACTCTCTGGCCCAAAATACACTGTAGCTGTCTTCAGACACCCATGTGAGGGCATCAGATCTCATTACAGATGGTTGTGAGCCACCATGTGGTTGCTGGTATTTGAACTCATGACCTCGGGAAGAGCAGTCAGTCCTCTTAACCAGAGCCTTCTTACCAGCCCTTTTCTGTTTTCTAACCCTCTTGTGATGGCAACTCTTGGTTGTCAATTTGACTACATCTGGACTTAAATTCAAAAATGGAGGGCACAGCACTGAGGGATTTTTGCTTAGTTTGAAGTAAGAAGATCCATTTCTAACACATGCCTTTAAAATGGGTTATATCTTCTGCTGGAATCCTTAATAAGGACTTGGAAGAGGGAAGCTTTTGCTATCTGCCTGCTTTCTTTTGCCTTGCTGGCAACCCCATTCCTTCCCTGGCATTAGAGTCCACTTCTTCGAGATTCCAGCATCTACTGAAGATCAGCTGAGGCATCCAGCCTCGTGAACTGACCAACTTCTGGATTCTGGAACTTTCTGTTCATAGTCAGCCATTGCTGGACTATGTTGACTACAGCCTGTAAGCCATTCTAATAAATCATACACACACACACAAAATTTAATATGTTCTGCTACTCTAGGGAACCTTG
>NW_021605225.1:134797-180169 GCF_004785775.1 Grammomys surdaster | reverse complement strand
CCTGGAACTCACTCTGTAGACTAGGCTGGCCTCGAACTCAGAAACCCGAGTGCCTCTGCCTCCCAAGTGCTGGGATTAAAGGCATGTGCCACTACTGCCTGGCCTTAATACACTTCTAACATGCAGATAGATAAACAGGTTTCAGTAAATCATTGTTTATGCTAACTCCTACAGATTTTGTCTCTAAGTGTGTGGAGAGAGACTGACACATGCCCATCTCTATGCTGGGGAGTTAATCTAGGGCCTAGAACATGTTAGGCAGGTGCTCTACCACTGAGTCATATTCCTAGCCTGGTGACCTTTGAAAATAATAGGGTCATTCTCATAAGGTCAACCTTGAGGTGTATCATATTCTAAGAAAAATTATTAGTGTTTGTTAATATCAATGGTCACTTCATGGACTAGGCTGAAAAAAATTTTTTGAGACAGGGTCTCATGGAACTCAGGATATCTACAAACTTGTGTAGCTGCTGTGCAGACACGAAAAAAAATTCACTAACTTATTAATCATAAAACATTACTGCAACATTCTTTTGTATATTAATATTAATAAAGTTGGCAACTTTACAATCTATATTTCTTCTTGGAAAATTTTCTATTTTTAGGAAATGCCCAAATTTTTATTTGGGTCTTTCCACCTATGATAGTGGTGGCATTTCAGGTTCTGAAAAATCAAACAACAAAATGAATATCTATTAAACAAGAACCTTGAAGCTTGGTTAAAAACATGTATCACATATCAAAGGAATCTAGTTCATCCTTTATTTCTTTAAAAAATGATTCCTTTATCGTTTGCATAGGTGTATGGAATGGTTTATATGCTACAACTCCCTGTAGAGTTCAAGGGACAACCTTGGGCAATCTGCTCTCTCCTTCTGCTGTGGAGTTTTTGTCGGAGAAGACTGCTTGGACACGGGTTTAAGATAATGGAAAGTCTTTATTAGCTGGCTTGGAGTTCCAGATCTGACTGTGTAGTCCCCAGCCTTTCTCAGGGTGAACTTTTAAGCTCAAAAACCATGTTCTGCGTTGACATACTTTATTTAACAATAGCAGCTAATTAGAAGTGGGCTACAGTCAGGCAGTGGTGGCCCACGCCTTTAATCCCAACACTTGGGAGGTGGAGACAGGTGGATTTCTGAGTTCAAGGCCAGCCTGGTCTACAGAGTGAGTTCCAGGACATCCAGGGCTACACAGAGAAACTCTGTATCGAAAAACCAAAAAAAAAAAAAAAAAAAAAGTGGACTAGAGAAGCCAAAACCCAAGCGTAGCACAGCTATACTTTCTCAGACTACAGACCGGGACGACTTAGGTCTTTGTTTTCATTTTGTCAGACAGTACTGCCTAAGTGTTGAGTTTTATAGCCTGAATGGTACTTCCATCATGGAGTCAGTTGTCTTTGGTCCTGTTACACTTCTACCATATAGATCCCAGGGATTGAACTCAGGCTTGTTCCATCAGGGATTGTTCCATCAGGCTTGGCAGCAAGTTCCCTTACCGACTGAGCTCCTTACAGAGCCCCAACTTGTTTGTTAGACATCCATTTATTTATTTATTTATTTATTTATTTATGTGTTCCAATGTTCCTTCTTTGGTAGCACATTGATTTATTTGAGATCGAAGTTAGGATTGGAAGATGTACTTCTGTGGTAGAACAATTGTGTACCACGTACCAGTTAGTCCGCAGCCCAGGGGATTCAATGTCCCCCAAAATTATATTGCCTTAGATGAAAAGATAACTTTCCAACATGTACTAGAATTGCACAGGACTTAATAGCTGCAAAGTGATTAGATTTTGGTGTTTTGAATAGATTAAGAGCTATTGGCACCTGCTGTCTCATTAAAATAGGAGACTAGTGCTGCCTTTTTGCTTCATTTAAATACAGTTCACCTACTTGACAAATATTTTTTGAGCTCCTACTTAATGCTTTAGACGTACTAGGGTCCAGCATGCATCACACATCGCAGCTTTCACCTTCAGAGTGACAGCTGGGTGCAGTGCAGATTGCCCAATTACAATACAATCAAAACCAGGATTCATTGCAGTCAGGTACTTCCACTGTGTGATTTGGACTGTGAGGACACGCTGCCCTGGACAGGGTTAAAGATCAGAATCAAACTCTAATGCTGAACTTAATTGACAGGCTGCTAATTACAACTCTGAATTCCTTCAAGGAATTTAACGTTGTCCTAAAACATCAAACCACAGTAACGGTTTTAGTCTCTTTAAGTAGTCCCGGTTCGATTACAACAGCAGGGAAATATGCTTGAAGGTCTGCAATTTGCTTCAAATCAGTCCTGGCTTGCTTATTTATAATCTGATTCTGGTAGATCCAGTTAGGGCGGGAGGTTTCCGGATCGGTGCCAACCTCGAGAATGCCTCAGGGGCTAGGCTTTAGCGCCCGGGAAGTTAGGAGCCATCCCATGACGCAGTCGCCCAGACGACTCAGTTTCACGACCGGCCGGGAGGCCGAGTTAACAAGAAGCGACTCGGGACTCGCCCGAATCGGTCCAGGGCGTTTAGCCCTTTAACAGTAGGGTTAGGCGTCGGAGGAAAGCGGCGCTTCCGGGCGGAAGCAGCTGCGTAGTCGGTTTTCCGGCCTTTTCCTCATTGAGAGTGCTTCTGACGCACTCTGGGCCGCCGTCTCAGAATGACCCAGGCTCGTTAACTGCAGTTCAAAAGTAGGGCGACACTTAAAACTCTAAAAGTCTCCTTAGAACAAGGCCGAGCAGCCAGCAGATAAGAAAGCCCATTCGGGACCTTTGGGCCCGACAAGACCCTTGCCCATCCCCCTGTCGGCTACATCTCGCGAGATCGGTCACGCGACTTCCCAGAAAGCCTTGGGCTACATCTCAACAGCGGTTCTAGAGCCGCGCCTGGGTGGGAGGGTGGGAGGGGCCTGCCTCGATATTTAGCGGCATTGAAGGCCACGCCCCAAGTCGGAAGTGACGGAGCCGAGCTAGCGCGACCAGGCCACCTCTATGGTCTTCCTCTCCTTCTGGAGTCGGGAAATGGCCGCTGTGTAGTTACAACGGAGGTAAATCCCGAAAACCGTGCTTCGGCGTGTCAGGTAGGCCTTGTGCTGCATTCAAGTCACTCAAAAGAAAAAAAGTCGAGGAGACAGGACGGTTGGGTATTGACAACTCTCATGCGTGGTGACTGATCGGCGGCGAGAAAGGAGACCCCCGAGCCGTTACTTATACGTTTTCATCCTCACTTCCTCGGGGTTGGAAGGCGCCGCGGGCCGCAGGGGTGGGGGATGGGGAGCTGCGCGATCAGCGGGCTGGGCTACGAACCTGGCTCCGGTCCGGAGACCGTGAGGCGTGCGCGTGCGCAAACCTCTCCAACCCTTCCCCCACGGCTTCAGCCCGGGCTCCTGCGCGCGCCCGACTCCGGGCTCTGCGCAGGCGTGCTTTTTTTCCTTTCTTTCCTGCCCATGGCAACGCTGCCGCGTGTGTTGGCTTCGGAGCCAGCTTGTCGTTGGCCTTGGGGGAGGTGTCTTCTCCCTTCCTGGCCTAGCCTTTGGGGCTTGGCTGAGATAAACGGCGACCTGCGACAAAGTTAAGCGAGCGGATCAACCACTTCATGTGTGGCGGTTCAGCTGCCTTCCTCGCCTCTTTAGGGTACATATGTCGGTTTAGGCCCAGTTTAATCAGATGGAGGCTTTTGATCTGTTGCTCGTAGCCGACTGGCCAGCACCTGGATATTGGCGCCAAAGTTTTTCGTTTTGGCTCCCTATCAACTCACTCGGTTCTAGGCGATCAGTCGGTGCGTAGTTACTCTTTCCAGCGGGATTCGGGGCGTCTGAGAAGGGCCCTTTCTCAGTAATCTAAGCGCTGACATACCTTTTTTGCTAAGAGTTGGCACTCCGTAGAAATTCAGAATATTGACAGCGGTGATTTGTGGGGTAAATGGATGAGGAAGATAAGTTGAGGTTATAGTTCTGTCCCCCAGAGGCCTTGAACTCCCAGTTAATCTCCTGCCTCTTCGGGAGAGGTGGGATAATGGTTTTTACTACTTCAGACCCCTTCTGAGTTTTAAGATTTGTTTTCTTGGTCTGGGGAGTGACCAGAATAGTATCCCAGACGAGCTTCTTGGTCCCAAGTGTTTTCGAACTACGGGGATTCTCCGTGTATTGCCGTGTTTGGGTTATAGATGTGCAAATTCATGCCCAACATATTTTAGGTTTATATAGCCAAAAAAGTCTAGGATCAGTACTTTCTACATTTTTTTTAATTTTAATTTTTCTATTATAATTGAAAAGGAAAAAAGACAGAAATTGAAAGCGTATATACCTAAAACCGTTAGTGACTTCAAACTTATATCCTGTTGTTACAGCACATATATATTTTTATATTAAAAGGGAAACGTAGAACAAAATGTCTTCTCCTCACTATGAGTTTGCACTCTTGGTTAACCCTAACCAAGAGTTAGGTACTGTGCAACAGCATATTTGCATTTTTGTGTGATTCTAACCAAATTCAGGGTAATGTGATGGGATGTATGTCTCTAAAGTAGTTCATAGTAAACAACCGAGATTGCCAGTGTTGGAATAACAGGCTCCAGCCACCATACCCAGTTTATGTGGTGCTGAGAATCAAACCCGGGGCTTTGTGCTGCTGGAAAGCTCTGTCAGCTGAGCATACCCCCTGCCTTAGAGCTAATTTTTGTCTTAGAAAACAGTAGTTAATTTTAGGACTTGAAAGCCGATCTCAGTGATTAGGCTAGTATCTAGTTGAATTTTTTTGAAAAGCTTAATGTGGGGGGCAAACTAAGCAGCATTAGATTATCTGTGATGTAAAAGAAGTGGAGAAAACTTTTTCCAGGTGTTCATAGCTCTTTTGATTGGTAATTCTCAAGGAACTGTATTTGAAATCATTGATGGAACATTATCCACTCTCTGCTGTGTAATTTTCATGATAGGTTAATGAGAGACTCTAGAAGACCAGGATATCTCTGGGTAGTAATTGTAGTGGTTAATAAGAGAATCTAGAAGATCAGTGTGTCTCTAGGTAGTAATTGTAAGTGGTTGTGGCTGGAGGATATGGGTTTGTGCATTATTGCTTTTTAAACAGTCTTAAAAATACTGAGTGTTTGAATTATAGGCATTTAATATTTTTGACTCAAGATTCAAAATCAGTCTGACTGTGGACTTACTAACCTGAACTTGTTTAATGTTTTAGGGCTTCCTTCCTTCCTTCCTTCCTTCCTTCCTTCCTTCCTTCCTTCCTTCCTTCCTCTCTCTCTCTCTCTCTCTCTCTCTCTCTCTCTCTCTCTCTCTTTCTTTCTTTCTCTCTCTCTCTCTCTCTCTCTCTCTTCCTTTCTCTCTCTCTCTCTCCCTCTCCCTCTCCCTCTCCCTCTCCCTCTCCCTCTCCCCTTCCCCTTCCCTCCCTCCCTAGCTCCCTCCCTAGCTCCCTCCCTCCCTCCCTCCCTTCCTTCCTTCCTTCCTTCCTCCTTCCTTTCTCTCTTTCTTTAAGATTTATTTATTTTGTGTATATGAGTACACTGTAGGTAGCTGTCTTCAGACACACCAAAAGAGGGTGTGGGATCCCATTACAGATAGTTGCTGGGAATTGAACACAGGACCTCTGGAAGAGCAGTCAGTGCTTAATTGCTGAGCCATCTCTCCAGCCCACTTTAGGGCTTTCTCACACCAATTTTACTTAATTCATCATTTCTCTATTTGTGTAGATGGTGCCTCAAAAGGTGTAAAGCCTAAGGCCGTATAAGCCAGGGAGTGGCACAGCTGGGTTTAGATAGAATGTGCTGTGGTTCTTAGTTCATTCAGAAAGGAAGGAAGGAAGGAAGGAAGGAAGGAAGGAAGGAAGGAAGGAAGGAAGGAAAAGAAAAATAGGGTGACAAGTAGGTGGACCAAACTAAAAAAGTATGTGACTAATCTATTTTACTTTTAATTATGGAAGGTTTTTGGTACAAAAGTAAAATAGCCAGGTATATTGGCTCAAACCTATAATCTCAGCACTCAGAGGCAGACAGGAGGAGGGTCTTTGTGAGTTTGAAGCTAGTCTGTCCATATAGTGAATTCCAGGACAGCCTTGGTATTACATAGAGAAACCCTGTCTGAAAAACCACATAAATGAACAGCTAAGATAATTAAGTGGATTCCCATACTCTGCTCATTTATTTTCAGAATTTTGTGTTTTGTTTGTTCTTTGTTCATTCTGTGATACATTTTAAATCAAACTTGCAAACATTTTATTAAACCCTCCTTGAATGACTTATAGAATACTTGTTAATGCTGTACTGAAAACATAGGAGTAAGCATAAATAGACAAATTGTTGAAATAAATTTGTGGATAGCCTGTAGATAACCCGTAACAAACAAGGCTAACCAGAAATTATAACTAATGCCAGAACACACGCGATGTGCCAGCTTAACCATCTCTATTTATTATCTAACCATAAACTTGTAAGTACCTTATTTTAGATCTATAGAAATTAAAGATTGAAAGAGATTAACATGCCTAATGTTGAGTTCTCATTTAATGAGTGAGCCTGGATTTGAACCTAATTTAATTATTAGTTAATAGTGTATTTTATTTTTCTATTTTAAAAGATGCGATGACAGTAATTTGCTTTAAATTTGGGTCCTAATATAGCTAAATGAAGACTTGGCTTAAATATGTTTGGAATTGTAAGCTAAAGAATCTACTTTGAATAGCTTTGTGGTAGGTTTTTTGTTGTTGTTTTGAGACAGGTCTAATTGATTAACCCTAACTTAGAACCCACTATATAAATTTAGCTGGTGTTGAACTTGTTGAAATACTCTTGTCTCTGCCTTTTGAGTCTTGGGACAGGAGACTGGATTTATAGATGCGATACAATGCCTTTTAAATTTTTTTTTTTTTTTAATTTTTTGAGGTAGTCCAGACTGGTCCTTTCTTCCTGCCTCTCAAATGCTGTCATTAGAAGCCTGTGTCACCAAGCTTGAAGGACATGTTCTTTAATCACTTGTCTTCTAGTCACTCTTACACATTATTCCAAAAAGAGATATTAGTGGATTCATTCATTCATTCATTCATTTGGCTTTTTGAGACAGGGTTTCTCTGTTTAGCCATGGAACTCACTCTGTAGATCAGGCTGGCTTCCAACTGTGAGATCTGCCTGCCTCTGCCTCCCCAGTGGTGGGCAAAAAAAACAAGCTGTGCATCACCACCACCCAACCCAGCATGTATTTTATTTTTAAAGACAAAATACGGCTTCTTTTGTTCTGAGTCTCTTACTGTGGTGCATCAGATAAAGATTAACGAGACAACTTATTCTCTGTTTACAGCTGCAGTCTTTTTGTTTGTTTTGGTTTTTCTAGACAGGTTTCTCTGTGTAGCTAGCCCCTGCTGTCCTGGAACTCATTCTATAAACCAGGCTAGCCTTTAACTCAGAGATCCTTTTGCCAATGCCTTCCGTGTGCTGGGATTAAAAGTGTGTGCCATCACTGCCTGGCTTCAACTTTTAATAGATTGAAATCTTTTAATAGGTTGAAATAAAGGGAAAGTTTGGCATTTTAGCCTTTAATACTTGAGTTTTAGCCATGTAAGACACTTGTTAGTGTGGTGCACAAAAATAGTGACATTTGCCTGGAGATTTCAAATTCTGGATCAAGCTTATAGTCTGTGACTGTGTACCCTGAGAGTCACAAACCCAGCTGTTTTGCCCCCAACATATCCGTCTCCCAGATGCTGTTAGAATTTGGGGTTTCCGTTAGTTTTTCTTACTTCCATATTCCTTGTTTATTTTTGTACCAATGCCTACTTGAGGTTTTGGTTTCACAACTTTCTAAAATTTCCCAGTTGAAGGGCAGTGACTATATAAGGGATGATATTATTGATTGACATGTTTAATTTTAACTATTTCTTCTTTGTATTTCCAAAATAGCATTTTAAAATTTGATCATTACATAGATCATGCATTTTTATTTTATGAATACTTTGAGTGCTAGCATCTTAGTGTCAGCTATATGTTCTTAAGTTTAATTTCTGTTCTGATGGTTTTTGATTTTTGCATATAACTGATAATCTTTGAATATTTGCAACATTGTAAACTTTTCAGTGTTGATAACTATATAACACTTAAATTATTTACATAGTAATGGCCAGTTAACTTAGGAGTATTAATTCCCTATAGACTTGTCATTGCTGCCTGTCTCTTAGATGGTTAATCAGGTACTTGTGTAAGACTGTTTGTTACTGTGGTTGCAGTTGAAGGAATTCTTATTTTTTTTTTTTTGTTTTTCGAGACAGGGTTTCTCTGTGTAGCTCTGGCTGTCCTGGAACTCACTCTGTAGACCAGGCTAGCGTCGAACTCTTGAACTCAGAAATCCGCCTGCCTCTGCCTCCCAAGTGCTGGGATTAAAGGTGTGCACCACCACCGCCAGGCAACTGAAGGAATTCTTAAAAATTGGTTTTAGATAAAAAGAAAGTTTTAAGAAAATGAGCAGAATATTGAGCTGTTTTAGATATTAGACAATATAGCATTATGAATATTGACTGCAGGCTAGAATGACATTTGTTCTGTAAAGGTCAGGTGACTTCAATTAAATTCATGATACTCTGCTGTGTTTAGAAAGTTTTATTTTTTATTTTTATTTTTTATTTTATTTATTTATTTTTTTGACACTTGAGTGGGATCTCTTGGAGCCTAGGAGTTCCAAACTCACTGTATAACTGAGGATGAACTTAAACTGATTCTCTGCCTTCTTGCCCTAATTTGTGGATTATAGGTGTTATTGTTGGTTTTAATTATTTTATGTTTGTCTGCATGTAGTTCTGTACCAGGTTCCTGCTTGGTGCTTTTAGAGGTCAGAAGAGGGTGTCAGATCCCTTAGAACTAAAGATACAGGGGACTGTGAATGGCCATTTGGGTTCTGGGAATTGAACAGTCCCAGCAGTGAACAGCAACTAGTGCACTTAACCGATGAGTAATATCTCTGGCCTCTTTTGTCACTTAGGTTGTTGCTATATCATAGCTCAGGCTAAACTCAGAATCACCATCCTCCTGTTCAACTTTGCAAGTGATAGGATTGCTTGCCACCAAGATCACCTTAGTTAAATTGTCATGATCAAACATTTATTGTTTTCCAAGTCAGGCAAAGTATGTGCCTATATTTCAGTACTGGAGAGGTCAAAGTGGAAGAAGTCAGTTTGGGCTACATAATTTATTAGTATGCTATATGTATATATATATGATTATAGCCAGTGCATATCTGATTTACCATAAACTCAAACTCTTCTTTTTTATTTAATTTTTGCTAGGAATTTGAATTTAGAGTTTAATTTCCCATAACATTCTCTACAAGAAGAATCTTGGCAGTATTTTAAAGACATTACTGACTTCTGGATCCTGCATAAAGCCCAAGGTAAATGAAGTTTATGTTCTCTAGGTTTTACTTATGACTAAATTGAGAAAATTGACTGTTAACCTAAATCAGATGAAGTGATTAAGAGTGTTGTGAACTGGCCTTGGAGGTACAGCCCAAGAAGTAGGGTGCTTGCCTAATGAACACAAGACCGTATAGGTTCAGCCCCTAGTACTAATGAAGTTGCCCTGCAACATTTCTCTTTTTCTTTCTTTCTTTCCTTTTTTTGGGGGGGGTGGGTGGGGAGTGTGTTACCTTCTGTAAAATCAGATTTTGAGTTAGTTTTAAAAATATTATTTTCATTTCTCCATTGTATATTACCTTTTTCCCACTTCTGTAAATGTTTTCTAAGAAGACTCAGGATACAAAAATGCCATTTAGAAACAAAACAACCACTTCTGCCATCTTTTGAGACAAGGTTTTGCTGCATATCCCTAGTACTGGGATGATACTCCTTTGTCATTGTGCCCAGGTCAATTACTTACTTAACTTAGTTTGTTTTTTTTTTTTTTGGGGGGGGGGGACTATAACCCTGGCTGTCCTAGAACTATGTAGATCAGGCTAGCCTTGAACTCACAGGGATTCACCTGCTTCTGTGTTCCAAGTATTGAGTTAAAGGCCTGTACCATCACTCTTAGTTTAACTTTTTATCTTCCCTAATGTACTTTAGTACAACTTTATAATAACCTCAAACTCTAAATAGATAAATACCTTTAAAATTATTTAATGAGACTAAAATTTAAATATGTGAGAAACACAGGCCTTTATAAGATTAATAAATTGAGTCTTATGGACATGATTATTTATTTTGACTAATAAGTTAGAAATTTGGAAAATGACACAATTGGCTCTTGACTAACATTGGACTGAGGCTGGCGAAACAGCTTAGCATTAAAAACACTTGCTGTGCAAGCCTTACAGCCTCAGTTCAATCTCCTGAATGGAAGGAGGAGGGAACTAACTCTTTATAAACTTTATAAAGTTATCTGGTTTTTCACGTGTAGACTGTGACATTTTTGCAACTAATCATATAACCACACTAAAATATAAGTTGGGGCTGGAGAGATGGTTCAGCAGTTAAAAGTTCTCTTACTGCTTTTCCAGAGGACATGGAGTTCGATTCCCAGCATCCACACTGCAGCTCACAACTACCTGTAATTCTAGTCCTAGAAGACCTTATACACATTTCTGGCCTCAGCAGCTACCAGGCATGTGTATGGCCACTCATGCTGGCTAATCATCCATTACATAAAAGAAATATTTAAATACCTGAACTTAGTTTTTAGTTTCCCCACCCCCATCAAGGACTGGGAAATGTAAATGCTAAGCAATTCCATGGTTAGTTCTTATTTTTTATTTCAGTGTAAGAAATGAACCTACTATCTAATGCTTGCTAAGCAACTACTACAGAGCTGTTGTATGCATCACTAACCCTCTATCTGTCTCTTTCTTCTTCTGAATATTAGGACTTACTAAGTAGCCCAGGTGCTCTTAAACTCATGTTATTAGCCTGTTTAGGTTTTGAACCTGAGATACTTTCATTTCAGTCTTCTGAGTAAGAGTTCAGGTCAGCCATCTGGGCTAACTATATGGATGGCCTAAAAATTTTTCAGCAGTTTGAAAAAATTTGTAGACCATAAGAAATAATTGAAAAAAATTTAAAAAGTCACTTGCATGTAAATACATATATAAATACTTTATTATCCTAAAAAATACTAGTTAAAATTTATGAATGCAACACACTGGTTAATTTGCTATAGAAAAATAAAAACATAACAAATGCTGCATTAAATAGTGACTTGATTAACTTTGGTACCTGCTATAATTGACAGTTACCTTCTGTTGCTGTTGTAAGCGCCTGTGTTGTAAGTGGTCACTTAATGTAATGCTGATGCTTCATGTGAGCAGTTTTCATTAATAATTGTTGTATTGCATTTTTTTTTACAGCAACAACACAAGTATAAATAATGTTCCAATTTTGTTATCAGTAAGACTTTTGGTTAGCAGTTGAGTTTTGGAACAATCAGAGGTTGATTGTATATAAATTTGCCCACCTGTTCGTTATTGTCCTGCTGCCTATTGTCTATGGTTTAACGTACATGGCAAAAAATAAAATTTTTTTTTATTTTGTCCCTCTCCCTCCTTCCATATTATTTTTCTTCTGAATCACTGAAAAATTAAAAGTGTGACATTTGGTATGTACATACAATGATTTACCATATATTTAGATTTTTTTCAGGAGAAGCGCATTTTATTTTTTATTTTTTATTTTTTACTTTTTTTTTTGGTTTTTCGAGACAGGGTTTCTCTGTATAGCCCGGGCTGTCCTGGAACTCAGATAGACAGATATCTACAGATAGACCAGGCTGGCCTCGAACTCAGAATCCGCCTGCCTCTGCCTCCCAAGTGCTGGGATTAAAGGCGTGTGCCACCACCGCCCGGCTGAGAAGCACGTTTTATAAATCAATACTGTTATCATTCTCTGTACCTAGTGAGGTCTAATTGTGTCAGTGTTTAGAAAAGTTAAGTTAGAAAAGTTGTGCCAACTTTTCTTTTTCTTGTAGTTTTAATATTTCTTGTCTCTTTAATTCCTTTATCTTTTTTCTTTTTTTTAAGATTTATTTATTTTATGCATGTGAGTAAACTGTCCACTGTTTTCAGACACACCAGAAGAGGGCACCAGATCTCATTATAGATGGTTGTGAGCCACCATGTGGTTGCTGGGAATTGAACTCATGACCTCTGGAAGAGCAGACTATGCTCTTAACCACTGAGCCATCTCTCCAGCCCTAATTCCTTTATCTTTTGTTGTTCTTTCTTACCAGCAAGTTCTAGCTGTCAAGAGGCTTTTTAGTCTATAGGAAACTATATGAGAAACAGTTTAGTGCTTTAAGTCCATAAAGCACTGTGATGACAGCTTGGTGAAGTTTCTTTTCAAATTTATTTATTTTTAAGTATTATGCCAGGTTTTGTTTCTTTTTCTTTTTTTTTTTTTTCGAGACAGGGTTTCTCTGTGTAGCCCTGGCTGTGCTGGAACTCAATCTCTAGACCAGGCTGGCCTCGAAATCAGAAATCTGCCTGTCTCCGCCTCCCAAGTGCTGGGATTAAAGGTGTACGCCACCACTGCTCGGCTTTTTTTTTCTTTTTCTTTTTTCTGTTTTTTAATGTTATGTGTATGGGTGTTTGGTTGCATGTTTGTTGGATTCCATTACAGAAATTCTGAATTGTTAGCTGCCACGTGGATGCTGGAAATTGAACCCCAATTCACTAGAAGAATAACCAGTGCTTTTTGATTTTTTTTTTAATTGAAAAAAAATTTTTACAGTATGTTTTGTATATTTTTCGTACAATATATTGTTTTTCTTAATTCCTTTCGGATCTTTTCCACTTTTCTAACTAACTTACATTTTTTCTTACTTTTTAAAACAAACAAAACTGTACAAGAAACACAAAACACTTCCACAAAAACACAAATCAAAATAAACAAGCAAAAGACTATTTAAGATAAAAAAGAAAAAGTAGCCAGGCAGTGGTGGCGCACGCCTTTAATCTTAGTGCTTGGGAGGCAGAGGCAGGTGGATTTCTTGAGTTCGAGGCCAGCCTGGTCTACAGAGTGAGTTCCAGGACAGCCCAGGCTATACAGAGAAACCCTGTCTCAAAAAAAAAAAACCCAACCAACCAAACAAAAAAGTAGCCGAACAATGCAAAATGAGACAAAAAGTCTACACTAGACTTTACAGAAACTACTGAGTTCATTTTGTGTTGATTAAGTACTCTCTGGGTATGGGGCATGCACTGAGTGAAGTGTGCTTAATACAGCTATTGAGACTATTGGGGAATATTGATTTTTCCTTTGCCATGTGGTATCACTTACAGATAGCTTCTTGGCCAGAGGTGGGACCCTGTGTACTTCCTTCTTAGTGTTGGGACTCCATCTTAGAGAGTGCTCTTAAATCACTAAGCAGTCTCTCTAGTCTGTATTGTGCCACTTGTAAATGTTCTTTTCTTCATATTTCTTTTCTGTAGTTCTCATAATTTTATCTTTTGTACACATGAGGTAAGTAGGCTTTTGTATTGGGCATAGAAAAACATCTAACACAACTGTTGCTCTTTCTGACTTCTGTAGTTGGTTGGTGTCTTTGGATTGAGACACATAGGTGTTCAGTCCATAGAAATGTTTTATCTTGTATTTGTATCTTACACAGGTGAAAGTAGTTATTGTTTATTTTTTAGGGATATTAGGCCTGTTTTATAAGTAAGTATTCCTTTGAAAAGAATGACTTGTAAAAATCCAGCTTATATCTGGAAATAAGTGAATATTAAAATATCTTTTTGTATTAATTTAACCAATATTGCTTTCATTTGATTAGGAGAAAAGAAATGGGCCGCTCCAATTCTAGATCACATTCTTCAAGATCCAAGTCTAGATCACAGTCTAGTTCTAGATCAAGATCAAGATCACATTCTAGAAAGAAGAGATACAGGTGAATTAATGTGTTTCTGATGCTTTTATTAGTGAAATAGTAGCTACTAGTGTCTGCTGTGTACAGATACAGTATATAGTGTACTCAGCATCAGTGTGCCATTCTCAATAAAACTCCATGACTTGGTTTGTTTTTTTTGTTTTTTTGTTTTTTTTTTTTTTTTGTTTCGTTTTGTTTTTTTTGAGACAGGGTTTCTCTGTGTGGCCCTGGCTGCCCTGGAACTCACTCTATAGACCAGGCTGGCCTCGAACTCAGAAATCCGCCTGCCTCTGCCTCCCAAGTGCTGGGAAATGACTTGGGTTAGTTGTTCTTATTTAGAACTGAAATTTGACAATTTGTCTAAATTGTAACCTAGTTACAACTGCGATCATGATCTGAGATTTACTATACTGTGTTAATACATGATGAATTTCTTTGTTTCTTTCCATCTTAAGAGATAAACTGGATATTTTAAGAATTTTTTTGGTGCTGAATCATATTTATTGTTTTCTGGTTTTTACTGAGTCTGGTTCTTTAAAGGATAATCTCTCCCCTTTTGTTTAACAAATGATTTTTTTCTTCAAATAATAATATCCATAGCACAGAGAATAGGAGCCTGTTGAGAATTAATACTAGTTTCTTTTTTCCTGTAATTATATAATTAATTTTTTTCTGATTTTTATATAATCAGCTTTGCTGAATATCAGTGGCATTTTGCTCTATGTAGTTCCATGTAACCCCTTTTCCCTATTAGCAGCACATGATGCCATTTACATTTCTCTTACTATGAATTTTATTGCCAGCCTAAATGTTTTATACAATCTTGTGTTGGATATATTGATACCCTCTCCCCCCATTTTGTGCCTACTTTCCCAAGGCCTCTCATTCATCGTTTATCTTGGACAAAAGCTTTAATAAATACCAGAAACAGTAAACTTTCAAACAAGTGATATTTTTAATATATTATTTTACCTTGTTTATATGTTTTATTCAGCCAGATGTATCTAAAATGGTGAAATGAAGTACTTCATTTTTAAAAAATTGATACTTATTTCATTTTTAGTTCTAGGTCTCGTTCCAGAACATATTCGAGGTCTCGTAGTAGAGATCGTATTTATTCTAGAGATTATCGTCGAGATTACAGGAATAATAGAGGAATGAGACGACCTTATGGGTACAGAGGAAGGGGTAGAGGGTATTATCAAGGAGGAGGAGGTAGATACCATCGAGGTGGCTATAGACCTGTCTGGAATAGAAGGCACTCTAGGAGTCCTAGACGAGGTCGGTCACGGTCCAGGAGTCCAAAAAGAAGATCCGTGTCTTCTCAAAGATCCCGAAGCAGATCTCGCCGGTCATACAGATCCTCTAGGTCTCCAAGATCATCATCATCTCGTTCTTCATCCCCATATAGCAAATCTCCTGTCTCTAAAAGACGAGGGTCTCAGGAAAAACAAACCAAAAAAGCTGAAGGGGAACCCCAAGAAGAGAGTCCTTTGAAAAGCAAGTCACAGGAGGAACCAAAGGATACTTTTGAACATGATCCATCTGAATCTATTGATGAGTTTAATAAATCTGCTACATCTGGTGATATTTGGCCTGGCCTTTCAGCTTATGATAATAGTCCAAGGTCACCTCATAGTCCTTCACCTATTGCTACACCACCCAGTCAGAGTTCATCATGCTCAGATGCCCCCATGCTTAGTACAGTTCACTCTGCCAAAAATACCCCTTCTCAGCATTCACATTCCATTCAGCACAGTCCTGAGAGGTCTGGATCTGGGTCTGTTGGAAATGGGTCTAGCCGATACAGTCCTTCTCAGAATAGTCCGATTCATCACATCCCATCACGAAGAAGCCCTGCAAAGACAATCACACCACAGAACGCTCCAAGAGAGGAATCTAGGGGGCGCTCCTCTTTTTATCCTGAAGGAGATCAGGAAACAGCAAAGACAGGAAAGTTTTTAAAAAGGTAAGAATCCAAAGTAGTGCATTTATATTATATAGTACTAATTTTAAAATAACATTGTGCTATGTATTTAACTGTTTTTACTTGTTCCTGTTTGATAATTCTGAATTGTTCTTAATTATTTAAGTGTTTTGATGTTTCTATTTGTTTTATTAGACATTTTTGATCAGTTTACAACTAGCAGTTACAAACAAGGAAAAAACTAAAGGCCTAAGATAACCAATATTATATATTAAACACATAAACAGTTTTGTGTTAGAGACTTTTTCCTTTTTGCTTTAGATTGTGACCTTACATAAACAGTGTGGTCATGTTTCATGTTTTTTGGTAATACAGTCCAGCTGTCAGTGCTTTGTGAATTCTTCTTGACTTGGGAAAAAATCTTTATTTCTCAGTGAGTCTAATGACATTTTAAGTATTTTGTTAAATTCTAGTTTCAAGCATTACAGAAAGAAATGCTAGCAAACTAATGAAAATTAGGCTGTTAATAAATGGAACAGGTATGCTGCTTATGATTTTTTTTCCCTACTCTGCAACCTGGAATTTTCCACTGAACTGATGATTAGCTTCTGTTATTACCCGAAGTCATTATCTTCTAGAGCAGATTTTATGTGAACTTTTTTGATTGAGGTAGAGTATTAAATACATAATATTATGTTTCTAAAGTCTTATTTCTGTGAGGTCTTGTTTATATTGACAAAGAAGGTAAATGTGGTAGCACATACCTGTAATCCCAGTGTTAGGGAGGTTGAGGCAGAGGCTCAAGAGTGTCTACTGTAGGGAGTCTGAGGCTAATCTGGAATACATGAAGTTTTACTGCAAAATACATAAAAGGAGATCTGAAAATTTGAGCATAAATATAAATTGAAATTGCAGTAGGTATTTGTATTGTCTGTTAGTAGTTCCTAGCCTCAAAAAGTTATATTTAGGCTGTATTGTATATCAGGAGCTCTTAAAGTTTGGATGTGTTAGTCTAAAATTGTGGTGGATAATTGCATAGAGTAGGTTTTTGAGCATGACTTTACTTTAGGAAGTTTAAAAGTATAAATTCTGTGTTTTTAATGGTTTTAAAAATAAGGTTAGGTTTCAGTATAGAGTAACAACCATACATTTAAATACTCATGTTTATTTCCAAGGAATGCAATCCAGAGTTACTGTCCTCTTCTCTGCTCATTTACAGGTTCACTGATGAAGAGTCTAGAGTATTCCTGCTTGATAGGGGTAATATCCGGGAGAAAGAGGCTCCAAAGGAGAAAGGGTCAGAGAAAGGCAGGGCAGACGGAGATTGGGATGATCAGGAAGTTCTAGATTACTTTAGTGATAAAGAGTCTGCAAAACAAAAATTCCATGACTCTGAAGGGGATGACACAGAGGAGACAGAGGATTATAGACAGTTTAGGAAATCAGTCCTGGCAGATCAGGGGAAGAGCTTTGCTACTTCAT
The DNA here is from genome assembly GCF_004785775.1 of Grammomys surdaster. Classification (NCBI taxonomy): domain Eukaryota; kingdom Metazoa; phylum Chordata; class Mammalia; order Rodentia; family Muridae; genus Grammomys; species Grammomys surdaster. The sequence goes on along the minus strand of NW_021605225.1, from coordinate 162,929 downwards.
CTCACCGGAATACTGAGGAGGAAGGACCCAAGTACAAGTCCAAAGTTTCACTAAAAGGCAATAGAGAAAGTGATGGATTTAGAGAAGAAAAAAATTACAAACTGAAAGAGACTTCATACATAGTGGAAAGGCCTAGCACTGCAAAAGACAAGCACAAGGAAGAAGACAAAAGCTCTGACAGAATAACAGTGAAGAAAGAAGTGCAATCACCCGAGCAGGTAAAGTCTGAAAAGCTCAAAGAGCTCTTTGATTATAGTCCCCCTCTACACAAGAGTCTGGACGCACGAGAAAAGTCCATCTTCAGAGAGGAGAGCCCGCTCAGGATCAAAATGATAGCCAGTGATTCTCACCGTCCTGAAGTCAAACTCAAAATGGCACCTGTTCCTCTCGACGATTCCAACAGGTAATTCCACATTGGTGCCTCGTAAGTAATGTAGAGGTATTTAGCGATGACATTACTTTTCTGAACATGGAGTTTACACATTCAAACCAATGGTGTATTTTGTTTGTGTGTATGTGTGTGTGTTTATTTTTGATATATTCTAGACCTGCCTCCTTGACTAAAGACAGGCTACTTGCTAGCACGCTTGTCCATTCTGTCAAGAAAGAGCAAGAATTCCGATCCATCTTTGACCACATTAAGTTGCCTCAGGCCAGCAAAAGCACTTCAGAGTCATTTATACAACACATTGTATCCTTGGTTCATCATGTGAAAGGTATGCATGGTATATGTAGTATCATGAATTAAGCTTTTCTTGCATGCAATAAAAGATTAGTTAAGTTGAATAGTAGCTGTACTAACTGACCTAGCAGGTAGGTATATCAGTACTATTAAATATTAAACATTTGGAAAATATTTTGTGGAGAAGATAGCATTGAGACTAATAAAAGATATAAGATGATAAAATGGCTGAAATTAAAATGTAAAAATCAGTATCACATAGACTTATGATACAGATTTGCTTAATTTTGAAAATTTAAATGTACTATTGCATGTGAAAATTAACTGTCATTGTATGCTTATGACTTGGTGACTCAGTGGGTAAGTTTATAGCAACTCTAGGCAGTATAGTTACTGCTGTACTGAGAGTTAATAATAGGGTATGTCTTTAGGTTCTAGAAATAAATGGCTTCGTTTTAGCTAAAGTCAATTCATATTTTCACCAGTATATTGTTGTAGTTTAAAAGCTACTAATAATTTTCAATGACTTCAGGGTATGATTTTATTTGGGAGCAGGTAGGTAAGTTTTGCTGTGGTTATTTTTGTGAATAGCAGGTTCTTTCCCAGGAAACTCGATGGCTGTCAGTCTTTTTTTATTTTATTTTAAAGTTAGCCGTGCAAACAACTCAATAGCTGGAAATTTGTCACAGTTATGCACTGAATAACTAGAACTTTTTTGGCTATGGTCAGCATGGTAACAACAGCACTTTGCTATTTGGCTTTAGATAAACTTATGAACCATATCATGACTTTCATGGCTATAGTATTGTGGCACATAAAATTAGGAAGCATTAAGATTTTTTTTCAATCTTTTTTTTTTTTTTTTGACCTGTCTCCACACTTTACAGTTTACTGTTGAATTTTGAGATCAGATTTTGATACATTTTTTCCTTTTTCCTTTTCTTTTTTCCTTTTTTAGAGGATCTGTAGTTATGTTTCATAATTGGTGTTGTGCAACCGATCTGAACAGCTCTTACTTTATATAGAGCTGAAAATGCCCAGTGATGTTTTCTTTTTCATTGTAACTAGGTCCTGGAATATGTTTTGAAATGCCAAAATCCATGTTTCAAAGTAAAATAGCTGTTGAAAGATACAGGCAAAGTTGAATCTTCTGTCTTCCTGGCAAAAAAATGGCATAAAAACTGAGTTGCTAGCTCAAATTCCTGGGTTTCATGGAATTATGATTGAGGCACTACCCTGGTAGTGGCCGTTTCAAGTTTTAATGATTGGTTATGAGACATGTGCTGGATACTGGGCGGTAAGTTGACACAGATGTATGTTGACCTGTTAAGCAGATAGCTTGCTTCATAATGTAACATTTCATAGTTCATGACTTTAGACGTCTATTTTACATTTACAGCATATCTTAAACTGGTTTAGAAACTAATCAATATTGTTATTACTAATTTAAAGATTGCTTAAAGAAAGAAAGATACAGTATCATATGTGCTGTCAGGTTTGCCAAGATGCCAGAGTTTTTGGATGAATTAGTGAATGTAAATCAGTTTCAAAGTTTTTTTTTTCCTCCCCAATTAAGTGGCAGTATTCACTTTTTTGTAAAGCCATTTCTGTTAATATGTCACCATAGTTAACATAATTTTATTATTTATTCAAACTATTTGTAATTTTCTTTATTTTTTTGCTGCAAATGAGTAGTTGAAATGACAACCTTGTTTAGTTGGTAGGGTTTAAAGGGCATACCACCTATTGTTCCTTTTTGAGGAAGTAGTTTGTCAGTGTGGAGTTAGAGTCTTGATTATCTGTTAATTTTGTGGGGTTGTAGTTAGTATTGACGGAGTCCTGTGAGGACCTTTGCAATCAGTGTTGAGGTACAAGGAATTAATAGAGTAGGAGTTTTTATTTTAACACTTGATTCTCTTCTGCTAGGTTACTTGAGTATTTTTATTTTCTCTCAACTGCTACATGCCCTTCTATCACAAGTGAAAATCCTCTCTTAAAATTAAGATTCCTAATTCGACAGTGTTTCTCCTAAATCAACAGAGCAATACTTCAAATCACCTGCAGTGACCCTAAACGAGCGGTTCACTTCATACCAGAAAGCTACTGAAGAACATAGTACCCGGCAAAAGAGCCCTGAGATACATAGGTATGGATAGCATTGAATTTGCATATAAAATGTTATTAATGAAAGATGCTTAAGGTTATAAGAGGAGTATGCTGTTGTCATGACATAAGGAAACTTTGGATTCTTTCTCCTAGACTGAAGCACTGTATCTTCAAGTTTAGACAAATTTTAATTTTTTTTCCCTGATAGTTTTCTCAGTTTAAAATTGTTAGAACTTTTAATGTTCTACCTTTAATCATTGTAGAATTTAATAACTGTAAGTTTTGGGGGCCCGGGGTTGGGGAGTGACTGTCTCAAGGAAACTTTGAATTCCTGAGTGCATCTGTGGTAAAAATATTAGGTGAGTTATGAAAGAGGGTGGAGGCTAAGTCAGTCTATGTTCTGGCTTCCGTGCCTTGGAAACCAGTTATTGATGATCTTGACATTAGTATTTCATCTACATAGTGCTTTACAAGATAGTCGTGAAACTCAGAATCTAACTGGTGCTTAGTTGCTTGTGTATTCTGGTGGTTGATGACTGCTAAGAATGCAATGAGAAGTTCTAACTAATAAAAGCCTGAAACGGGAAGGTGCAGAATCAAACACAAAATCAACAAATAGATGAAGTTAGAAGAGCTCTTGGAAGCCGGTAATTTGTTAGAGGATTATATCAATACTAATGTTGAATAAGTTAATTCATTTAGTTGCATGGTGATTTAATATTTAAAATGATAAAGTATTATTTTTCATGGTAAAAGTTTAGTTTTTAAAAGTCTGGTTTCATTTATATATAAAGATCTACTCCTAGTATTTTAATTGGTTTGTTTTGTGTTTGAGGCAGGATTTTGCTATGTAGTTCTGTCTTGCCTTATACTCACTATGTAGCTAATGTGGACGTCAAACTCAAAGCAGTCTTTTCTTTTTCTTTTTTCTTTTCTATGTCTCAGCATATGGAGTACTGGGAGTACAGGCATTTGCTACCACATCCAGTTTTTCATTAATTCTTTTTTTTTTCTTTTCTTTTCTTTTCTTTTTTTTGGTTTTTCGAGACAGGGTTTCTCTGTGTAGCCCTGGCTGTCCTGGAACTCACTCTGTAGACCAGGCTGGCCTCAAACTCAGAAATCCGCCTGCCTCTGCCTCCCAAGTGCTGGGATTAAAGGCGTGCGCCACCACCGCCCGGCTCATTAATTTTTAATGCATATACTTTTTATTTCTTGTTTTAGGAATTATATCAATAGACTTAACTGTGCCAGATTGGTTTCTCAGGAGAGACGTAACTATCTAGTATTTCTCAACAGTGGGTAGTACTATTTTTCTTTTGAATCAGAATGTAAAAAGTATAATTACAAATACACTTTATTTTATATTAAGGAGAATTGACATCTCTCCAAGCGCTCTGAGGAAGCATACCCGGTTAGCAGGAGAGGAGAGAGTTTTTAAAGAAGAAATTCAAAAGGTATAGTTTTTGTTTTTTTAATATACTTGCTTTTCATGTGAAACTGAGCTTAATGATACTATACTATACCTTGTTTTCTTAGGCAAAATGATTACATCTTTTTTAAAATTTGTAAATACATAATGTTTATGGTTATTTATCTTAATTTAAACCAAGAATACTTTTTTAAAAGTGCTTGTCAATGGAAAATGTTAGTCTTAAAGGTAATAGAGTAATAAAGATTATAAATAGGATATCAATTATATTATGGTTTTTATGAGGTTTTGAGATGAAATCGTTAAGTCAGAATTTGAATGTGTCTTTTAAAAGTTAATTGTATTTCTGCTTCTTCAAAGAAGTTACCTTAGTGCTGTCCTTTTGAAGGTAGCAAGTTTTGACAAAGTAGGCTGTCTTTGAACTCCTGCCAATGCTCCTGCATAAGCTTCCTGCGTGCTGGGCTTACAGATGTGCACTGTCATACCTGGCTATTGCATATTTTTATGTGTTTTATGAAATTGGCATTGTTTACTTGTGATCTTTACCTTCTGTTTGGTCCTCTTTCAGTTAGTTTTACATCTTACTATTATCCCTTAGATGCCTGTTTGTTTTTTAATGAGAGAGAGACAGAGGGTAGACCCGGATGGGAGGGGAGTTGGGAAGAACTAGGAGGAGTAGAGGGAGAGGAAACTGTAATTAGGATATCTCATGTGAAAAAAAATCTTACGTTGAATTATGGAGAAGAAAAAAAAAAAAGAAGTAAGCATTTTAGGCTAGGTACAACTTTATTCCCTTCACCCAGGAGGCCAGCCTGAGCTATATATAAAAGTTCCAGGCCTCTGTAGACATTGTAAAAACTGATTTGCAAAGTGAACTTTGCAACAAAACGTTTCATTTCTACATTGGAATTTGGCTTTGAAACTTGAAAAGAATCTGTTTAGATACTACAGGTAAGGTAAGGAAGCCAGGGGCTTGGTGAGACTATAGTGCAGCAGTCACAAGGGGATTCAAGTTGATGTTTATTGAGTACACTAGTTCCTATCTAGCTATAAAGTGTTTAGTAAAACATGCAGCAGAGGTGGCAAGGGATCATCAGATCTATTTTGAAAATGCTCTGGGTTTTGTAAAATAAAATTAACTCTTGAACCTTGACTTCTAATGTATCTAGAGTTGTGGAAGATTTGGGCTATTTTGGATTTTACTTTTATTAATAGGAATTGCTTGACAATGTCAGCGTACAAATTTTTCAGAGGAGTGTGTTGCTAACTGAATTGTTTTTGAAATCTTGAGCTTAGGAGTCAGGTGAAGCCTGTGCACAGGAGGTAACAGTTTTAGAAAAATAGACTGAGCAGTGAACAGTTCGATACTTTAAAAAAATATCTTTGACCTAATACATTAGGCTTATTAATAAGGGTTAATTGTGTTTCATTTCTCCAACAATTCACTTTGTCTTTGGTTTGAGAGAGAAGTCTAACTGATAGATGACCCGGAAGACATGATAATTAGGTTTTGTTATCTTGTTGTCTTTAATCAATAATTATCATGTTAATATGAAATTACATGCTTAGCAAGATTTACAAAGTAGTTTCACTTAGATATATTGTTTCTTAGGGAGTCAGTAATACCTAGGGTGATTAGGAAAGTTTTGCTTATGATTAGACTTGTTACTCTAGGGACAAATTGGCGAGTAATACTTAACTTTGAGAGATACGTATATTTCACTTTTGTTGATGCTTATGAATATTATAGTTAGACGTCCCAAAATAAATAGTTCTTATTGTTGAATACTATCAAGGATGTCCACATTGCATAGCATCTTACTGATGTATAATTTTTCTTCATTCCTAGATGCCTCTTTTCAACTTCTAAATTATATAGTATTTGAAAAAAGCAATGGAACAAGGAGGAGGTGAACTGTGACCCAGTTAAACTAATGTCTGTTGCAATACCTGAATTGAGAAAGGGCAATATATAGCCCAAAATACTGAGTACAGGGTTGCGAATAATGTCTTTTGACTTTGTTTGACCTTTGTTCAACCTCAGTTTTATTAATCTTATTCCACTTGCATGTCATGAGAATTACAGACTCCCTAAGTTTGAAGTATCTTCTATTGCATTTATCAGTTTATCTGGGAAGAGCTTGATGTTAATGAGGCTTAATTACTGAGACCTATAACTCCAGAATCTCAAGATTATAGGCTGAAAACCACATTGCATCTATAGATTATAACTTTTAACACTGTCCAACTATCTCATAATACCTATTTGGAATAATGATTCACGGAATAGAAAGATGTATCATTTTGCTCTATGAACGTTTATTATGGATTGCTTTCAGTAAATGCCATTAAAGAATTTAGTCTTGAAGTTTTAGTATATGTACATAAAATGCTCAGTAAAATGTAGTTTTAAAAGAAATTCTGTGGATGATGGTAGTATGTGATGCAGTAGTTTTTGATATTAAAGTACCAGTTTAGAATCTGTTGTGATGTAACTACATGTTTCTGTACATTTCTGTTTCTTGTCTGAAATCTGTATTTTACATGTATTTTCTACAGGGAGATAAAAAACTAAGGTGTGATTCGGCTGATCTTCGACATGACATTGACCGACGCCGTAAAGAAAGAAGTAAGGAGCGGGGAGATTCCAAGGGCTCCAGGGAATCTAGTGGATCAAGGAAGCAAGAAAAAACGCCAAAGGATTACAAGGAATACAAACCTTATAAAGATGACAGGTGATTGTTCAAATTGTCTTGACTTAGGCTTTAGCTTCTAATTAGCCTTTAATAATTGTCAGCTTAATTGCTTTCAATTTTGACTATAATCAAATGTTTAAATTTAAACAATTAAAATTATTTGTTTTACAGCAAAAATGTATTTGTCTTTTACACGGCTTATGGTGGATGAGGACAAAAACTTTGGAATAGCAAGCTAACACTGAAAAAAAAAAATGACAAATTAATGTGTCCTATTATCCAGGCTACATCAGGAGGTTGGACTTCAATGCAGTGCATTTCTAGAAACAGTTTGTGTAAGAACTTTGGTTCGTTATGCTTGATTCCGCACTTTTTCAACTCATAACACCCAGAGTACAAGACTGTTAAAGTGTTGTATCTAGTGGTTTAACATGGGAGAGATGGGGGGAGGAAGCACCAGGAAGTAGGATTATTTATTGTGCATTAGTCTTTGCAATTTATATTTCCCTGGATACTGTTAGCAGTGGTAAGAGTTACTGCAGGTATGACCTTTTCGGGTGTTGCATTAGAATCATGTAAATTTATCTTTATAGAGTCAAATAAGTAGGAATAAAATACATTATAGAGAAGTTTTTGCTTGATGTTCATTAGGTAAATGGTGGATTATACTTGTGCATTTAAATTTATGACTGTTATTTGTAATGTTACATGCCTTTTATTTCTATCATGATACTGTGGCCCAAATCGAACTCACTTAGGATGTATCTAAACTGCAGTCTTTTAAAAACTTGAACCAAGAACATTTTGGACTGGGGCTGTAGCTTAGTTGTGACATGCTCACCTAGCATGTGTCAAGCCCTGGGTTCAAGCCCCAGCACCGCAACAAAAAACAAACCCACTCTTTTCTTTTCCTTTTATTGAAATAACAAAAGATTACAAGTTAAAGTAATGAAGAACTGAACATTGAAATTTGCAAACTACCAGTTTCTAGCTGGTAGGCTGTAGTGTGTTAATTATTTAAAACAATCAATGAAGACAATTGGAAACAGACTGTTTATACCCAATTCTACTTAAATAATAATTTTAAGCGGGTACTTTCTTTTTTTAACTTAAAAACATTCCTCATAAGATTTTAAATAATTGTTTATCTTTTAAAAAAATAGCACATTTTTTTAATTTTTTATTTTTCAGCAAACATAAAGGTAGAGAGCAAGATCATTCTCGATCATCATCCTCTTCAGCATCACCTTCTTCACCCAGTTCTCGAGAAGAAAAAGAGAGTAAGAAAGAAAGAGAAGAAGAGTTTAAAACTCACCACGAGATGAAAGACTACTCAGGATTTTCAGGAGTTAGCAGACCACGAGGAACCTTTGTAAGTAATAGTTACCTTTGATCATTTGGGAGGCTTTATCTTGGAGAACTGTGTGTGCAAAGGGGAAATAAAATATACCTTACAGATTATTAATCATCTTTACCAGTCAGTCTTGAGTAATAAAATAGTATTTGAAATGCTACCTTGCCAATGAAATGAAATGCCATTCAATTTGAGATTTTGAAGCATCTGTATAAACTAGATACTTTTTTTTTTACTTTCAGATCAATGTTTCAAGTGTAAAAGTTCATTTAATAAATCACTCAAAGCTGTTATAAAAATATTAAAACAGACTTATCTCTCTGTATTATTGCTGGTTTTGTTTGCCTGTTCAGCTCCTTGCTTCTGTGTGTACCAGTCACATAACTTTTCCTAAGTCTTGTAGAATGAATGCATTATTTTGCTTTTATAAAGTTACTGTAACTGTTATAGGCTTAAATGTAGCACCTTTTCTCAGGTCCATACTTTAACGTTTAGCTATATCTAGTTGGATATTACTACAGTCACTAGGTCATTTTGGGGAACAGAACGTCTTTTCATTCAGGGTAATAGATATGGTTGGGCACTTGAGACTTTTTTGGTATAATTCACAGGAACTACATACATAGCTTTTGGCTGATGAAAAGAGGGACATGCCGATACTACTGTTTAAAAATACTAGTTTTAGGTCGTGAAGGCACATACTCTGATACTTGAGAATATTACATTTCTTCATCTACTCAACTTCCAGTAGCCTTGTGGTATAAAATGGCCACCTGTTCCATCCTCAGTGGCTGTGAAGACAGACACACAGAGGGACACACCACACACTTTGTTTTTGTTACTGCAGTAAAATCTAGAGTTTGCATGTAACTAAATACCTTTGATTGCATTACTAAACAACTGTGTTAATGTTAATCAGTTTCGAATTAGAGGCAGAGGAAGAGCCAGAGGAGTTTTTGCTGGGACAAATACTGGTCCAAACAACTCAAATACCACTTTTCAAAAGAGACCGAAGGAAGAGGAATGGGATCCAGAATATACCCCAAAGAGCAAGAAGTACTTCTTGGTGGGTGTTAGAAATCTGTTTTATTTGGTTTGTGTTGATTTTCCAAACATCCTAGGTGAATACATTTCAGTACAGATGTTCACCATTAGGAGATTTTCATTGTAACTTGGGCGAACATTTTTTTTTTTATATATATATCATTACTTAAATTGTTTGAAACTTTAAATTCAGTTATGGGTCCCTTTAGTTCTGATTATATGCTTTACTTAACATCACACAGTGGACTGCTCAAGGTAAATTAAAAATTGCCTGATTTGATTGCCACATTCAGAAAGGAAAAAACCATACTATAGTTGAGTTTAACATCTTTCATATCTGTATAGAAGACACTTCTAAGTGTAGAAACCTCTTAATTAAATTGCACTTTATTTCTTAGACAAAAAAAAAAGCAATGTTCTTCATGGTTCTTGTAATGAAGGATCTCAAGCTTTTCAAAATTCATTGGAATAGTAGGATAGGAAAACTAGATACTGAAAATGCAATTGCTAGATATGTTGGGTTTGGTCCTTGGTTGTGATGGATATGCTTTTCCTGTTCAAGTTGTTTCCCAAGGATTAAAATGGGAGGTTGTGGGTCTGGAAGGAGCTCTGGATAGGATGGTAATTTTGTTTAGTTGGGCATGGGGAATGGGTTGTATGTTTTGTATTATAGGGGCAGATTACTAAGTTACCCAGATGTACCAGAATATTAGTTTTTAATCATAACTTTTCAGGGAAGTAATGTTTCTGAGGCTAGTTTTGAAACTTGTAAGCAAGGCAGTAAATAGAAGTGGTAGATGGTGATCAGATTTGAGTGTTGATAATAGGTTTGCTTAACTAGAGGATAAAGCTATATTCTGAAGTGAATCTGTTTGGAAAGGATCAGTACATTTCTTCAAAATTGGATCTTCTCTCTATCTAGGTTGGGTCTGAAGTGATTAGGAGAGAGCAAGAGTAGATCCAGTGGATCCAGTGTGTAGTTGTTAATGCAGATTTAGACATTAAGACCCAGGAACCGTCCTGTCAGGTCACCGTTAAAGGTGTGATAAGATTATGTATATAAGACATGGTGCTAAAAGGTTCACATGTCAGATACGGGATGAGGACAAATCATTGAAGTGTGAAGTTAGAAAGTTAAGAGACGCCAGGCAGTGGTGGCGCACACCTTTAATCCCAGCACTTGGGAGGCAGAGGCAGGCGGATTTCTGAGTTCGAGGCCAGCCTGGTCTACAGAGTGAGTTCCAGGACAGCCAGGGCTACACAGAGAAACCCTGTCTCGAAAAACAAAAAAAAAAAGAAAAAAAGAAAATTAAGAGACACTAAGACGTAACTAGTAGATTTTAACCACTAGATTTTTTTTCTTCGTGATAGGGTCTCACTAGATTTGGCTGGCCTAGGACTCATAGAGCTCTCTGCCTCTGCTTTTGATTACTAGGATTAAAGGAGGAAACCTGTGGTGTATTTTAACAATTTCAAAAACTAGTGTAGTTTTGAGAAAAGGTCTCAGAACTTCTTGGTATATCCTGGATGTTGACCTTGAACTGATTTTTTTCCTGTCCCCTAAATTCTGGCATTATAGGCATCTGCCACTGCATGCAACCCATATATAATTTAGGCCAGATTTTCTGTTAGTTGTCAGGATGTGTTTTCATGGATCTTTATATATTAAATTGGGACATAAACATTTTAGGTCATCTTATATTAATTATTAATGTGTTATTTTAAGAGTTTAGTTATTTGCTGGGTGTTGTAGTGCACACTTTTAATCCTCTCACTCTTGAGAGTCAGAGGTAGACAGATCTCTTGAGTTTGAGGCCAGCCTGGTCTACAGAGCCAGTTTAGGACTACATAGAGAAATCCTGTCTCTTCCCTCCCCTTCCTCCCCAAAAGAATTTACTTAATAAGTAATGATAGTAATTTGTGGTTATTGTGTATTATCATTTCCTTTTTCTTTTTTCTTTTTTTTTTTTTTTTGGTTTGAGACAAGGTATCTGTATTTAGTCCTGGCTGTTCTGGAACTGGTGGCCTGACTGCCTCTGCGTCTCAGAACGATGTGATTAAAGCTGTGCACCACTGTCTGGCTGTGGGTTGTAATTTTTAATTTTTGGTCTGTATAATTTATGTTTACAGGTATCACAGATAGTCACAGTATTCTTGGTTCTAAAGATTGGATGAGTGATTACAAGTATTTAGAGCAATGTGTTACCATGCCTAGTAAGCACTATAGATTGATTGAATCCTTGCTTGATAGACATTGGACCAAGTGCATTTTACTGAATCTTTAGTGTCCCTTCTAGGCTGTCTCCTTTTATTAGAATGAGGTAAAATCACAGAGAAGTTGGTTTCTGTTGAAGGTGTAATGGCAGGTCCTTTCTTCAGAAGTTGTTTGCCTCTTTCTACAAATTCAAAGACTATTAAAAGCAACACTAAACAAGGCTCTAAAAGTGGACGTTAGTGCTTGCTGTAAGGGAGCATGAAACAGTATAACTGAGTAGACATCCTTTTGAGTGCCTTTCTTCAGGAGTCTGTACTTTGTGTGTAGTCTCAGAAGTCATTCTTCATGGGGTAAAAGTGTCAAAAGATACAAGGTATTAACAGCTGAGAGCTATTCTTTCAAATAGCGTAATACCTACCTACCGGTATTAAGAATTATACATAATTCTAATTTTTAATTTATATAAGAAGTTAATCTGTACAAATGTTATGGACAAAGGCATATTCTGTTTTGAAAACAGCCTTTGTGACACATTTTAAAAGATTTTAGTGAGTTGGGTAGTTTAGTTGCTCAATACAGGAAGACTCATGGAGCAACTCTGCACTCGCAGCTGCCACATTTCTATCTTCAACTCCATGTTGCCTTTCACCAAAAATGCAGTTACCTCCATGTCTGAAGCTCACCAGAAGCACACGTCTGAGTTACATGGCAAATACAGTAATGCTGTATTACAGTGGAGCCATGCTCTTCCTGTACTGAGAACAGTAGCAACACAAACTATAACAGACCATCTTCGTGCAGACAGTTACTCAAAGGAATAGACATCAAGAATCAGGACAGCCAATGCAGTAATTGAACTGTATCAAAATCAACTCAACTCGTGCCAAGTAAAAGTATTACATTCCCACAAAATACAATATATTACTAAAATAAAGCACCCTTGTATTCTGTAGTGCCCTAAATGAGAATTAATTTTTTTCACCCATGACAGTTAAATATTTACCTAACAGTCAGAATGGCATTTTTTTTCTTTTTAAAAAGGAATCTATAATGGACTCAAGATCTCCAGCATCTATCTCTCTCTGCAATTAAATCAAGTTTTTCGAGGAATGCAAATGTGTAATGCCTACATTCATTCAGCAAACAGGAATCTCCATTTCAAAGCTAGCCTGGTCTATAGAAGAAAATCCTGTCTCAATCTCCTCCAGTTAATTAATAAATAAACGAAGTACTGAGTTTTTAAAACTTAAGTTTCAAAAGTTACTCTAAAATTTGAGTCGTTGTCAGTCCCTTTCCTTGTCCTGAGAACTTGTTCACTCAGTTTTTCTCAGTTCTCCTCATACTTGTCTCTCAGGATCTACCTGATACTGAGATCTCCCTAGAACTCTTATTTTTGATTTATCACACCCTCCCGCAAAGCCAAGGTTTACGATGAGAAACTGGAAAATGTAACACACACTCCGCATTATTTAATCAGGGTAGGATAAAGATCATAAATCAGAAATTCGGATTGGAGTGCAGTGCATGATATTAAATACAAATCCCATTTTTACTAGCTCAATAGTTAAACTACTCAGTAGGTGAATTACTGGTCATCTGTGAAAATAGAATAACCAGGCAACATTACTTAACATTTGCACTGTGTTTGTTTCCTTGTCTCACTTGTTATGGGCAGATTTCATTAGTGAGTTAATACGATGGAGACCTTTAGCCTTTTGTACTGTGTTTTGGAATGGGAATACTTCTTTACAAACTATTCAGCTTTGGAGATTGTTTTACTTAATGGGATAGTTTGTAAGTTGGAGTAACTGTGTTCAGGTATATTTATTGAAAATTGAAGCTTGCAATGTAATAGCTTTAGTACTTACTGTAAAAGAGAACAGATGAGATAAATTGCTGTCAGGCTGTGCTGTTATGACTTACCATTGAAACTCCTAGCCTGTAGATTGATGTAAATTCTAAATATGATAGTATTATAATGAGTTTGACTTTTGCAGTATCCTTATGATATTTCTTGGGGAGGTTTTTTGAAGTTCATTACCAGCAGTATGATTAAAGAATTGATATCTTTACAAGAAAGCTGTTTTATTGATGATTCTTTTTAAACCTTTTTATAGCATGATGACAGAGATGATGGTGTGGATTATTGGGCCAAAAGAGGAAGAGGTCGTGGTACTTTTCAACGCGGCAGAGGGCGCTTTAATTTCAAAAAATCAGGTAGCAGTCCAAAATGGACTCATGACAAATACCAAGGAGATGGGATTATTGAAGATGAAGAAGACACCATGGAAAATAATGAAGAGAAGAAGGACAGACGCAAAGAAGAGAAGGTAGGCAGTTTCTTGTTTTTTGACAATTTATTTAGTATGAACTTGGCAGGCAAATGAGTTGATCAACTATTAAAAGTATTAATATTCACTACCCCACAGATTTACTGACTTCTAATTTCTTTTTCCCTTTTTTAGGAATAGTCTCAAGATTGCAACAGAGAGCAGAACTTGACACTTACTTTTTTTTAAATCTGATTTTTGTTTTTAAAAAAGAATGTAAGCATTTTACTTAAAATGTACTGTTTGCAAGTAGTCTATAGAAATTTTGTTTTAAGTCTTCAAATATCTTGAAAAAATAGTAGACTGTATGTTGAAAATTGTATTGAAATAAAGTAGAAAATGTTCAGTATCATATTTGTAACTATAACTTTTAAAAACCTTTGACTGTTTTTGTTACATGCATTGTATTTCTGCTTTGTCTATAAGAAGTGGTCAAGTCCAGCTCTGGGACAACTCTTAACTCGCCTCCCTATTAATACTTGGTTCTGAAGTGAACATTAGCTCTACACAAATCCACACAAATCCTCGAACAGGAATTGTTTATAGTGACCACACTAATTATCTTAACTGTACACATCAGTTTAACATCTTTTAAAATTTGAGCACTACATAGTAGGGTAACTAATTTTTGAAGAATATCACCAAGTTGCTATTATGGTAAACTAGTTTCACACTTCAGCAAATATATAAGGAGGACAGTAGCTTTGTTACTAGCTAAAAAGTGCAAATTAAAAGTTAGATTTGAAAAAGTGGTATTTTTACTGAAAGCAAACAATGAATGGCCTGTAAAATCATTTTGAAGAGATTTTCCGACATGAATTCAAAGTTGAATATTCTCTTCCATTCCCATTTGATAGTTTGAGTCATGGTCTTAGATACCAGCTACCTATGAGAAAGAGAGAGATTGGTTTGTTATATATATCAGTGTAAGTAAAATCCGTATACATAGACCTGATTGTATTTACAAAAAAAACAAAAAAATAAAGCCACAACAAAACTTGGGAGTCCTTTCCATGTGGAGGAAGATTGTCCTGCAGCATCCTGTGATGCACACAGTCATCTGGTACCTCACTGGGTAGCTTACATGTTTATTGGATGCTTTGAACAGCTGTAGATTAGTCCATAATTTAACTACAAGATTAGATAGATGCAACATACTGTTTAGTATATTTAAGTAATTTGTTTTTTCTTAATGTTGCCAATAGAAGATCTTAGCAGGAAGCTTGTAGCATTGATCTAATTGTGTGTACACTCCTTCAATTTAAGTTTATAAAGTGGCCTTTTTCTTGGAGTCTGTGGTTTAGGTAAATAATCTTTCTTTGCTATTTGTTTAATAGCTCTTGAAGGAATAAAGTAAACTTCAGTGCTAAGCATTAATTAAAAAAAAGTAATACTAGCCACATTGTAGCAGATTAGTTGTGTATTTTTGCATTTAAAGAAGACAGTGTTTATTTTATGAATGTGAACTTTTAAGTTTTGATGATTTTACAGTGTCTTCGACCTTGAATAGCTAGTGGCGATTGCTAAAAACTTTTGGCAACAAAAGTAAACTAAAACCAAAGTCAACATGTGAAGCGTTTCTCACAAGGTGGTCAGGAGTTGGTATTGCATGATGCTCCCATTAGTTGTCACTTGGAAATTATTCAGTACATCAGAGAAAATACCTGAAAAGCAACTTTATTGCTTCAATCTGGACATAAATAGTTACTTATGATAACTTTTATAAATAATAGCTCAGATTAACTTAAATGTAAAAGCAACATGTGTTTAATTCCCTAATAATTTTCATACCATTTCTATTTTATATGAATATATAACTTATTTTAACAGTTATTTGGTTATACACTGAATATTCACATGTTTGTACCTGTTTAGCTTTACTTTTTCCACAACAGAGAAAAGTAGATTTGTTGAAACTTACTTAATGAGGAGTAGCAGGCTGTAACCTGTGGTTACTTCCATTTTATAGTTCAAAAATATCCTACTACATCATAGTCAAGGGGTTGTTATAAGAAGTGCAGTAGAATACCACTGTGAGTCTTCCTTTTCAGATCCAAACACAAAGTAGCCTGTGTGTATTCTTTGAGATGACCATTTAATTACACACTTCATGACGTGTTACAAAAGCTGAGCGGCCCCTCCTCGTAAAGCTGCTTGATTACAAGTGCCAGGAAAAGAACTGTTGTACACTGTGTAGTATATGTTACACGCTGCATACTATCTGTTACACACTGCATACATGTACTTCCTTTACCCAGAGGAAAAATAAAAACGACTTAAAGGATTTTCCCAGAAAAAAAAATAAGAAAGTGATTTTAGAAGGCCATGACTTAATTCTTAAGTTTGTATGCTTCAACGTCTTAGGAATTGTAATATAAAAAGCAAAGTCTTTCCCAGTTACACTCTATTTCAAAGAATTGTTACTGTTCCCTTTCGTCAACAGTTAAAATCAGTGTTGGGAATTAAATTATAATTTGAGAGGAAAACATTATCCAGTGAGAATGAATGTAGATGGCTAAAGGATTCTTCCTCAGTGTGGTGTGTATTTCCACAGGGACCCTTGTAAATTGTCATATGCCAATAAAACGTCCTAAGTGGTAATAGCTGGTGTCTGGTTACCTGACTTTGAGGCTATTGCTGCTTGAACTCTGTCCAGCTGATTTCTATGGCCTGTTTCTAGAGTTTGGAATATCAACTTGTATAAATCTGATATGTGGTTTGATAAATTTTTTAATTCTTTAAAACTGTTGCAATTGCTTTCTTGTCTTCTCCTTGGGAAGATAAGAATGCATGCAGTTTTTAGTGAGCCATTATAAAAAACACAGCAATTCCAGATTCATAGTCCTCAAAGAAGAGAGATCCTTGGAAAGAGTAGGCACCAAACTTTAATCCTAGCCCTTGGGGAAACCAGTTTGAGGTCAGTCAGAGCTGTATCTGTCTTCAAAAGAAAAAAAAAAGTCATTTGTAAGATTTTGATGGACTCCTCTTTTGTTTTGAGGCAGAGTCTGATTTGTCCCAGGCTGGCCTTAAACTCAAGCATATAGCCGAAGATGACTTTGAACGTCTGATCTTTCTGCTTCCACCTACCTGTGTGTTGGGATTGCAGTGGTGGGCCACTATACTTTATGTTGTGTTTGGAATTGAACTTGGGCTTTTTGCATGCTGGGCAAACACTATACTGAGTCATATCCCTAGCTAGCTGTCCTCCAAAAAGTACAGCTAATCAATAACTGAAGAGTTAGTCTTTGTTGTCTTTAAGATCTGGTACAATTGAAACATTTCTCTTAAAAATTACTGGAAATACAAAAGAAAGTTTGTGTGGTCTGTGCCTACAAAGGCCAGAAGAGTGCATTGGGTTCTTTACAGTTACAGACAGTTGTGTACCACCTTATGTGGGTCCTGGGAACTGAACTCGTCTTCATGTTCCTTTTAACTCAGAAGCCATTTCCCTATTCTGAGAAATTGACCACTTAACCCAGTTTTTTGAATGTGTGTTATTTGTATAGTTGTGTGTGATGTGCAAGTGTGGAGGGAGATCCAAGCACAAGTTTTGGAGGGCATAGTTTTGTCCTACCCTGTTGGTCTCAGGTTGTTAAGTTTGATAGAAATTACCCTTCCCCACTTGCCTCCTTGCTGGCCTAGGAACTGACAACTTTTAATAACTTCTAGCCTTACATTTTGAAGCAGGTCTTGCTGTGTAGCTCAAGCTGTCTTGGAATTTCTGGATGCATTTTTGGAGTCTTAGGTTAGAGGTGCACACCACCATCTCTAGATGGTTAGAAGTCTAACACTGTCATGACAGACAGGCTTGGCAGCAGGGAGGCATGGCACCCACCCCCCCGCCCCCCGCCCCCAGCTGAGGGCTTATGTGAGCTGCAAACCGGAAGATGAACAGAGGTTGAGGCTTTTACATCTCAAAGCTGGCCCCTGGTGACATGCTTCCTCCATCAAGCCACACCTCTTAAGCCTCCCCTGACAGCCAGTTGCAAATCAAGTACTCAAATGCCCGAGACTTGGGACACACTTCTCATTTAGGGGACCACCGAATACAAGGGTGCTTTATTTTAGTAATATATTGTATTTTGTGGGAATGTAATACTTTTACTTGGCACGAGTTGAGTTGATTTTGATACAGTTCAATTACTGCATTGGCTGTCCTGATTCTTGATGTCTATTCCTTTGAGTAACTGTCTGCAGGAAGATGGTCTGTTATAGTTTGTGTTGCTACTGTTCTCAGTACAGGAAGAGCATGGCTCCACTGTAATACAGCATTACTGTATTTGCCATGTAACTCAGACGTGTGCTTCTGGTGAGCTTCAGACATGGAGGTAACTGCATTTTTGGTGAAAGGCAACATGGAGTTGAAGATAGAAATGTGGCAGCTGCGAGTGCAGAGTTGCTCCATGAATCTTTGCAGAAATCATGAAGAAGTGTGAACCTTGAGAATCTTTGAGAAAAAAAAATCTCCAAAGAGGATGACGTATTGAGTTTTCTCTCCCCGGGGTTTTGAAGGCGCTTCATTCCCATTAATGTTTACCAAACTTGTCTTTCACAGTGACTGTGAATGTTGATTTTCAAGGCTATGATGGAACTTCAGTGTATCCCAGTGGCTTAAAGTTACTGGAGAAGGGGCTGGAGAGAAAGCGCAGTTTAACAGCTTAATGTTCTTGCATTAGACAGGGGTTTGGTTCTTACTGCCCATATAGTGGCTCATGGTTATGTAATCTTGTAATCATTGTAATTCTATTTCTGAGGGATCTGATCTCACCTGGTAAGGGCTGCTGCAGGCACTTGCTATAGTACACATAAACACAAACAAAATATTTAAATGTTACTGGAGCTTGGACAATTATACCAGTTGGCTATTCCACTAAAGAAAATCTTTCCCCAGTAACTCTTTAACTGCCTGTGTAGAAATCCTCAAGGAAAGACAGGGCATCATGAGCTTCTTCCTCACTCAGAGACAAAGTATTGTCAGGACCAATCTTGCCCTGGTCATTAGGTAGTATCGCTGCTCTACAGACAGTGGGACTTGGGAGAGTTGGGTCTATAAATGAGACAGATTAAAGTCTCATGTGATAGCTAAGTTTATTCAGAGCCCCAGATAATTTACTATGAGGGTTGAGAGAAATCACATGATTAAAGTTCTTAACAGTTATGCTGTATACAACCTCAAGGATGAGCCGTGCATGACCAAAACATTGTTCCATAGATGCACAAACATTTAGCAACAGCAGCAAGCAATAATGAGTTATTTGGAGTAAACTCACCTATTCGCTATACCCTGGAGAAGCATGAAAACACGTTGTAAAAACTGTCCTGTGTTTTGAAGAAACATCACAGAATTGCTTTCTTGGAGTATTCTCAGGAGTACTCAGAAGTCTCACAACTTCATTCCTTGACAGTTCTGACAGGTAAGTAATCACAGCTGCTAACAGTTGGGTAAAAAGATCACGAGTTTGAGGCCAGCTCAACTGGGAACCATCATGTGAGGCGTGAACACACACACTGAAACAGATTTATGTAACCCAGACTGGCCCCCAGGTGACCCAAAAGAGATTTCATCTTCCCGCTTCAGCCTCCCAGATGCTGGGATTATAGGCCTGTGTTTGTACCTAGCTATTAAAACATTTTGCTTGTATTTGAAAACATAGCTGGCATGATGTAAAACGAATGAAGGCTGGGAGCCGGGCGGTGGTGGCGCACGCCTTTAATCCCAGCACTTGGGAGGCAGAGGCAGGCGGATTTCTGAGTTTGAGACCAGCCTGGTCTACAGAGTGAGTTCCAGGACAGCCAGGGCTACACAGAGAAACCCTGTCTCAGAAAACCAAAAAAAGGGGAGAGTACTAAACAGTTGGTTTTGCAGAGACCTCAATTCTAATTCTCAGCACCCACATGGCAGCTCATAACAATAAATTACAGGGAATCCAATAGGCATACACATGGTACATATTCATACATTGTCAAATCTGGAGAAATTTATGGTTTATTTTATGTGCATTGGTGCTTGCGTGCATGTATGTGTGATGAAACGAGCTACAGAAACGAGTTACAGATAGTTATGAACTGTCATGGGATGCTGTCAATTGAATCCAAGTCCTTGGAAGAGCAGCTGGTGTTCTTAACCACTGAACCATCTCTCCACCCACCAGAGAAATTAAGGGTTTTTATGCCCTTCATGGCCATATACACTTGTGTACCCTGTACATTCTGTGTCTACAGAGGTGAGAAGAGGGGTTCTCTTCACCACAGGGCTGGCTGTGAGCCGTTGTGTATGAGCTGGGAATTTGATCCAGGTCATCTGGAAGAACAGCCAGTGTGTTTTTCTTACTTCGGAACCATCTTACCCTGATAGCTTTTCCTTTTATTGGGGGACTTGCTAGACCACAGAGTCCTCATTCCCAAGGACCCACTAGTCAGCTCAAATGGCTCAGACACAGGTAACCTGTATTCCCTGGCACAATTCTCCCAATTCTAGTTGTTGATGGTTGCTTGCTTCCTTTGGAACTCACTGGATGTCAGGATAGAGGTGATCAGAAGGGAGAAATAGGAAAAATGGATGGAGGGTACAATTCAGGAGGAAGGATAAATACTAAACATGTTTGAAAAAGCCACAAGGAATAATTTTATATTTACTAAGTTTACATATGCAGAAAGTATATGCATACATACCTGTATAGTTTAAATGAAGTTATGCCACTTGGAATGCTAATGCTGCCCATTAAGAGCCGTAGACTAAGAAAAACCCAGTGCCGGGCATGAGAACCTTCCCTTCAAGCTGTTGGTCACTTGAATCTAAGAGACTCCAAAACCAGTTTAGGCTACTGCTGGCGCCCTCAGTGGCCTCTCAGAAGACATCACACACTTGGGACAGATTTAGGAGCATTGTTGATCTGAACATAGGTGAGGCAAAGTCAGCTTTGTAAGGCCAACTTTGGTAATTCTAGATCATGTCCCAGAAAGTCAAAACATCGTTAATGACACATCAAAACAACCACATTCCTCCAGAGAGTTTATGCAGTTTTGGTTTCTTTTCAGAAATGCTGTATTTATGCTGACCTTTTTCTAGTTTGTGTTTTTTTTATTCTAGATTACTTCGTGTGTTTCACTTACACATCATATGCTTTATTGTTAGCTAAAATTGTTAAGATTAAGGAAACATTCCTTTTTAAAAAGATTTATTTATTTAAATGAGTGCACTGCAACTGTCTTCAGACACAACAGAAGAGGGCATCGAATCCCATTACAGATGGCTGTGAGCCACCATGTGGTTGCTGGGAGTTGAACTCAGGACCTCTGGAAGAGCAGTCAGTGCTCTTAACCACTGAACCATGTTCCAGCCCAAGAAAACGTTCCTAACAAAATGTATTTAAGAATTCTAAAATTTTATGCCCATGTCCTCATGGCTTGTCAAATATTTAGAATTATTTAACTGAGGTTTTGTAATTTAAATACATTACTACAATTAAATATCAATATGTGAATTGGATTGTGGTGAGCATAGATACACGACCAATTGTGTTTGACTCTGCTTTCATAATCTTGCTGTCAATGCAAAAAAGGGTTTTTGTTTTTGATCAATTAGAACCTTTTTGCTTTTCACTAGCTTTGAAAAATTTGAAAGGTAAAGGTGTAAAAAAAAAAAAAAAGCCTTAGTGCCAGCGAGATGGCTCAATCAGCCTGCTACCAAACCTGAGGTCTCAAGTTCTATCCCTGGATCCTACACAAATTGACTTTCAAGCGGGTACTATGGCATGCACGCACTAAATACATGTAAACAACTAGATTGGATATTGTGGCTCAACATGAGCAATCCCAGTATTTAGTATACGGCTAGATATTTGAGTAGAATGACTAATCAATTACAAGTTGGCAGATACTTTGTTGAACGTTGGGAAGGCTTGACACCTGTCAAAGGACAGAGTGAAGCAAAAATTCCAAAGGCAGAGAATACCAAGAGGATAAAAACTGGGCGCACGCTGCGCATGTTGCGCACGCGCATTCCTGGCGCGACTATTGGCTCTTGGCCTTCCAATCACAGGCGGTGTCCTCTAGCGTCATCCAATGGGGATAGGCTCCGAATTCCGGCCCGCGAAGCTTGAGAATTGAGGCTGAAGGAGGAACTAGCGAGCAGTTCCGGGAAGAAGCTACTCGGCCGCAGGCGGCTGGCGGCCGCTCTGCCTCTCATCCCGAGAGCTTTCCCGGCCGCCTGGCGGCATGCAACGCAGCGGGACGGTGAGTGGCACTGGCTACACCAGGCCTCGGCGGGCGATGAAGGACAGGCGGTGACGGACGGGGCACAGGCGGCGCTCCTCGCGGGGTGAAGAGAGCGGTGGGTCGATTCTCTCCAGGGGCAGCAGAGCTCCTGGGATAGTGAGCTTGGCTGTTGCTCATTTGCTCGTAAGAGTCTCTTTACACACACTGGGTAAGATAACGTAACTTAGCAAAGTTTCATTTTTAGTGTTCACTTTCGTTTTCTCTTCATCTTTCTTCAAAATAAAAGCTCTCCAGGAGCAATCACTTGATGGTGTAATGTGCCATAAAAGGTCTCTGTGGTTTCTTTAGTGCCGTCTACGTGGCAGTTACTTGTCAAGAGTAATAATTGATAATTTCTCTTCTAAGGTACCAATGAACAATATTTTCTTGAGGTTGTTTCACCAATGTCTTTCATTCTGAATCTATTAAGAAACATGCTGGCATATTTTGGTGTTCCCGTAGACCAGGTAAATGTCTTTTATTAATTTTGCTAACTTTAATTTTGGGTCTCATGTTATTGTCATTGTTTTGAGACAGGATATCATGCAGCTTAGGCTAAAAGTCTGGATTTTGCTGATACTCTTGGGTCTCATTATTGTTCTTTGAGCCAGGGTGTCATGTAGCTCAGGCTGCCCTTGATTCTCCTCTCTCCACCTGCCGAGAGCTGGGATTACAGATGTACATTAGTAGGTTGGGTTTTGATGTGTCATTTTGAACATGTTCTCTGCCCTGATTAGTTTTTATTGCCAACTTGGTATTAGAGTCCTCTGGGAAGAGGGATCCTCAAGAAACAACTTAGAGTAGATTGGCTTGTGACCCTGTCTCTAAGAGGTTGTCCTTACTGTTCATAGCTGTGGTAGGGCCCAGCTCTGTGGAGGATACCATCCTTGGGGAAATGAGTTCTGAGCTGTATAAAAAAGCTAGTTGAGCCTGAGCCAGGGTTTCTGCTTCAGTTCCTGCCTGACTTCCCTCAGTGATGAATCTGACTGAGAAGTTGTGCTGGCTAGTCTTATTTCAACTTGACACAAACTATAATGATCTGAGAGGGAACCCTGATTGATCAGCCTCTGTAAGGTCAGGCTATAGGCAAGTCTGTAGAGCATTTTCTTAATTAGTGATTGATGAGGTAGAGGCCAGCTCATTGTGGGTGGTGCCTAATTTTTATAAGAAAGCAGATGGACCAAGCCAGTTATCAGCACTCCTCCATCAGCTCCTGCCTTCAGGTTCCTGCTCTGAGTTTCTGTCCTAACTTCCTTCTGTGATGGTTAGTGACATTTTTCCTCCCCATGTTGCTTTTGGTAATGATGTTTATCATAGCAGCAGATAGACAACAAAGTCACACCACGTGTGGTAGTACAGGCCTATAGCCTCAGTTGTTGGAGAGACTGAAACAGGGCTTGAAAGCTCAGGGTCACCTTAGGCCACAGAGTGAGTTGAAGACCATCTTGGGCAATTCCATCTCAAAATAAAAGGTCATGAAGTAGGGCTAGGATATATAGATCAGTGGCTCAGTGGTAGAACACTTGTCCAGCCTGAGCAAGCCTCCTAAATTCAATCCCAAATTCTGGAAGGAAAACTTCTATGTAAACATTGAATTCTTCTCTTTAGGTGGGAGAAAGATGAGGTTGCAATAGTGTAACTTTGATAGTTTTGGTTTAGTGATGATGGCAAGGTGTTTAGTGATCTGTTTACTCTCATAGGTCAAAGCCCAAAAAGATACAAAGGGATAAAGTGTGGACATGATCACCACAGAATTATGGTTGTTGTATACAGTTTTTAAAATCCTTTTGCATTTGGGAGGCTGAGGCAGGTGGAACTCTGAGTTCCAGGACAGCAAAGGCTACACAGTGAAACCTTGCCTCAAAAAATTTTAAACAATTTAAAAAAAAGTAGTTTTATTTAAGATAATTTATGACTGTGTTTGTTTGGGTATAGTATGAGAGCACAAGTTCAGTAAACCTAGAATAAGTCTGAGGGAGAAAAGATGACTCTGAGATTGACATGTACACGTCAGGCTTGTCTGCTTGTTGAACATGTGCATCTCAATAGTCTTGGTTCAGTAGGTGATACAGAGGAGCAATGTATGGTTCTTGTGCTTATGACGGTAAAAACATGAGCAAGGCATTGTGGTTCATTTCTTTAATCCCAGCACTGGGAAGGTAGAGGCAGGTGGACCTCTGTGAATTCGAGGCCAGACTGAAAATAAAATAATTCTGTTGCTTCTTCATAGCTGCATTTTTTTTTTGCTACTGTTATGAATTTAATGTAAATATCTGATGTGTGATCCCCCACAGGGGTTGAGACCCACTGGTTGAGAACTGTTGACATAGAGTTCCAGAATAGCCAGGGCTACACAGACCCTCTCAAAAACACAGACACAAACACATACAAAAATATTTCTTATGAGTAAGAAATACTTAATACTGGGTGGCTTACAAAATGGCAGATTATCCATAAAGATGGTGGAATGAATTAGAAAAAAATATCAGGGATAATGCTAAGATTTTAAACAAAAGTAAGTTGAAGTATGATGCTGCCCAGATGAAAAGACGATAGCATAACGGATGAGTTTGATGAGAGGAAATAAGTAAGCCAGAAAAAGTATTCTTGGGATTCATTATTGAAATGTCCTGCAGACAATTGGACATGGGAGTCTAGAAGGGCCTAAGAAAGAAAAAACATCCAGATTAGGAAGTTTGCTCTGTTCTGTCGATGTCTAAAGCCATGGACTTAGACTAACAATGCAGGATGTCCTTAGATGATGCTGAAACATTGTAAATATCAGCAATAGTGAGACACATGAAAACAAGGACCAGCAGCTGGAGATTTGCTTATCATTATTAGGCATTTAACAATTTCTGTTGTAACTTCTGAATTCAGAAGGCTGAGGTAGGAGAGTTGTTCTTGCACAACTTTGGGGTTGACCTGACTGGGTTTATAGTGAGTGGAGAAAGGACAGACATGTGACAGAAAAGCATGGATGGGGTGGGCCATGCTTACACACAACTGAAGGAGAAGAGTGTTAGGTGATCTTGGAGTGGGATCTCTTTAGGTGAGCTGTAGCAAGCTGTAGTTACCAGAGAGGAGGATGTTGTGGTTGATACTTTTTGTATGGTCTGAGGCCTTCTTACCCTTGACCATGCTCATGTCAACAATACACATTCACTCACGACTTGGTCTGTTTGCTACAGAGTCGAAAGTTCAAGGCTAGCCTAGGATATGTGAGAGGACAAGCCTGATGTCAGCTAATATGCCAACTCAGACAGGGGAGATTCCACATGGTCCCAACCCTACAGGGAGAGTTATAGGTGGTCAGTGTCTGCTGAGAGAGGAAGAAGCAACTGAGGAATGAACTCCCCATAGCTTGTGCCATCCCAAGTGGTCAGCCCTGGACACATAAGCTAAAGGGACTCGGTTTTGTATACATATGTGTATATATCATATATATGTATGTGTACATGTGTATATATATATGTACACACATATGTGTATACATTTATTAATACTAATTAAAGATGGTCAAATATTTATACCCAATCTGAGGTTTCAACCTTGCCTTTTACCGTTTAGTTCCCAGATGAAAGACACACACAAATTTTATGTTTATAGTAAGCCTTAACGAGCACTAGAGCTGAACAGATATCTATCCTCTATGCTATTAGAATCTACTTTCCTATAGATAACCCCAGGGTATTACTTACTGTGTTTCATCTGGCCTGCTCTTAACTCCAGTTGGCCAGCCCTCAGGGCTAATCCATGGATTCTTTTCCGTCTTTGCCCTCTTCTCTCTCTCCTCCTGGTCTTTTCTACCCTCTCTGGTCAGGAACACCACACTGCCTATCTCAATTCTGCCCAGCTATAGGCTATAGACATCTTTATTTACCAATCAGAAATAACTTGGGGACAAGATCATACAGTGTCACTTGGGTCTATGTGCTGACTTCCTTATTTCAGAGGCAACCAGGTCTTGAGGGCCCGCCCTTAGCATTACAGTACACAGCAAAAGACCAAACTGCAGCAGAAGAGACCATGCATGTGGGACAGTGGCATGAGTGAGGGAAGTGGGGCAGGAAAAGAAAGCATGAAAGTGCGGTAGATAGAGTTGGCACTCGCGTAGGATGTTACCCTTCAAACAAACAAATAACACCAAACAGGAATAAAGCCAAACATGCCCCAAGAAAGAATCTCGAATCTCAATCTCAACTTCTCTCTCTCTCTCTCTCTCTCTCTCTCTCTCTCTCTCCCCACAACCCCTCTCTCCCCTTCCCCCTCCCCCTCCCCCTCTCCCTCTTTTTTTCTCCCCTCCACCGTCCATGAGTCAGGGTTTCTCTGTGTAGCCCTTACTGTCCTGGAACTCCCTCTGTAGACCAGGCTGGCCTTGAACTCAGAGATCCTCGTGTCCCTGTCTCCTGAGTACTGGGTTTAAAGGTATGCTTCACCACTGCCCCTAGAAAGAATTTCTGTGGGTGGAGATAGGATTGGGTTGGAAAAGTCTGAAGTATGTGTGGTGAGAAAGGGAAGTGTCAGTAACCTTCATTTGAAAATATTGGAGAAGAAATTGAGAGAGGCCATCAATTGAAAGGAATCCACTGATCTCTGTTTCCCCAGCTTTGGGATTACAGGAGTGTATCATCATGCCAGCATTTGTACATGGGCTCTGAATATTATATTTAGGATCGCATGTGTCCATAGTAAACGTTGACTAAATTATTTTTCTAACCCCATACTTTAGTGTTTTTTCAAGATAAATGTTAATAAGGTTTACTTCTTTAAGAAAAATACTTTTTTTTATAATTTGAGATTCAACTCATTTGCCTATTTATTTTCAGTTTTTTTTTTAAGATTTATTTTATTTATATGAGTACACTGTAGTAGTCTTCATACTCACTGGAAGAGGGCATCAGATCCCATTAAAGACAGTTGTGAGCCACCATGTGGTTGCTGGGAATTGAACTCAGGAACTTTGGAAGAGCAGTCAGTGCTCTTAACCACTGAGTCAACTCTCCAGCCCCCTAAGAAAGATACTTTTAAGTATATGCTGTTAATGTTTTCTTTGTAGAAATAAAGGTTACTACATCTGTTACATCTTTTTATTTTTTTAGATATATAAACATACTTAAGTGGCATGTATTTTAAACAAAGCTTTATTTATAGGATTTGCTGATTTGTGAAAATAAAAACTATGGGTCAGCTCGGAGTATTGTTCGTATTATTGGGAGAATGCTTCCTTTAGAGCCTTGCCGAAGACCTCGTTTTGAGGTGAGTTAGTCACCATGTGTTATTTAAGCCCTGTGTATAAAGTAACGTAGGCACTCCCGAGGGTACAGGAGAGAAGGACTAAGAAAGAAATGTGTCTGGGTGCCAAGGGCCTTTAGTTTACTTCTACAAACGAATCATCACACATTGTTTCTTTAATTGTATTTCAAGACAGTACAGAGAATGCCTGGAGCTTGTTTTTATCTGAGCTGTGTGATGGATGAGATTAGCCATGGGGAGAAGATGTGGCTATGCCCTCAGGGGGTAGAATAACATTTCTCCAGTTTTTCTTTTGAATATCTACTTTTCCCTTTTCTGTTTTGAACTGTTAACTTATTTACTATGATGAACATGAGGCATGTGTTTTCCCTGATTCTATACCAGGTTCTGACTTTGTTTTTGTTTTTCTTTTAGTTGACACCACATGTGAACTCTAAGGAGTCTGATGATTACGAACTTACGGTTCCATCTTTTGCTGATGTTTTGTGTGTGGTAAATGATGAAGAAGCCAGTTGTCTCAGATTTCGGTAATTTTATGTGTTTGCCTCGGGACATGGGTATAGCCTAAAACTTGAGTTCTTGTAATGTTGAAGTTTGTTCCTAATGGAGATTTTTGTTCTGTTTTTGTAATATGCTGTGTCCTGGTATTTTCTTAATATGGCTGAGTGATGGCATCTCACTTTCTAGCCTTTTTTTAGTGTGTGTATATATATTTTCTTCCTTCCTTCCTTCCTTCCTTCCTTCCTTCCTTCCTTCCTTCCTTC
>NW_021605225.1:119142-134787 GCF_004785775.1 Grammomys surdaster | reverse complement strand
TTCCTTCCTTCCTTCCTTCCTTCCTTCCTTCCTTCCTTCCTTCCTTCTTTCCTTCCTTTCTTTTTGGTTTTTTGAGACAGGGTTTCTCTGTATATGGCTGTCCTGGAACTCACTCTGTAGACCAGGCTAGCCTTGAACTCAGAAATCTGCTTGCCTCTGCCTCCCAAGTGCTGGGATTAAAGGCGTGCGCCACCACTGCCTGGCATTTAGTATATATTTTTAAAAGTATTTTTTTGCATTTAAATTTTTGAAAATGATTTTCCCCTTTGTACATAAATGTATTTTATTTTAATCA
Source organism: Grammomys surdaster (assembly GCF_004785775.1). NCBI lineage: Eukaryota > Metazoa > Chordata > Mammalia > Rodentia > Muridae > Grammomys > Grammomys surdaster. The sequence goes on along the minus strand of NW_021605225.1, from coordinate 134,492 downwards.
GATCACCATCCCTTATTCTCCCACCCAGCTCTTCCTCTGTCCTCTTCCAGTTTCACACTGTCCTATGTGAGTGTGGATGAGTGTGGATGAGTATTTGTGTTGTGTGTGTGAGTGTGTGTGTGTGAGTGTATATGGAGTGTGAGTGTATGTGGAGTGTGTATATGTGAGTGTGTGTTGAGTGTGTGAATGTATGTGTGAGAGTGTGAGTTATGTGAGTGAGTATATGAGTGTGTTAATGAGTGTGTATTGAGTGAGTATATGTATGAGTATGTGTTGAGAGAGTGTGTATGTGTGTTGAGTGAGCATGAGTGTGAGGGTGTGTTGAGTTTGTATAAGTGTGAGTGTGTATATGTGTGTATATTTGTGTGGTAGAATGTACTGAGTCCAATTAATGTTGCCGCATGTGGGAGGCTGTCTTTTAGGACTTAGAGGACACTGCTTCAAGCTCTTTGGCTCTCTAAGCGTCCATTGAGAAGTCACCAGGTGTTCTAATGGGTTTGCCTTTGTGTGAGTTGTGACTTCTATCTTGAAGGTTTCACATCCTTTCTGTTTTCTGGATGTTTAGTGCTTGTATATAATACTGCATGGGGAATTCTTTTTTGTTCACTTGTGATGTCTTCAGGGTTCTGAAACAAATGACTTCATGAATGCTGAAGTGGACTGTATTTCAAATTTTGGATGTATTTATATTTCTAGGAAGTGGTGACTTATATGTTAGAATATTTAAATGGAAACTATTACCATCAGGAATGTCAGTTAGTCAAAGATTCTAGCTAAATTTATTATGTGCCAGACTGTTTTCTTAATTTTCAAACATTTAGAAGATATAAACTGGCCCTAATATAGTCCTTTAAATTTAAGGCCCTTCAGAAGCTTATGTAGGATTTCTGAATAAACTTGCACTGTTAAAAGTTAATCGGTAAAACAATTAGAGGGTAAGCATTTTTGACCTACAATTTAAGGACAAGTTCATTTTCTCATTTCCATGCTGCTGATTGAACATGTTTTCTATGTGTGAATATGAAAGTAGATAATACGAGGTTCGATTTCTTGGTGAGTCTGGAGGCCATCTCAGAGGAAAGAGAAATTTTGATTTTATTTATTTTGGTAAATCCAGGACCTTGTCCATGCTGGACAAACACTCAGTATTGAGCTACATCCCCAGCCTGTTTTCCTCACAGTTTATTCATTGATTTATTTGTTTGCTTGTTTGTTATATGTATATGGTAGGGGAGAGAGTGTGTGCCCACCAGTGCAGGTGATATGGATTCTTGGAGCTGGAGTTGAGCCAACTGACTTGGATTCTGGGAGCCAGGTTGGCCTGAGCTTCATGAGAACCTGCCTCAAAAGATCAAAAACAAACCAAAACACTAAGCAACTTCCTAAGAGCAGTGTGTACTGTTCATCATTTGTTTGTTCTCTATAGCCCTGATTTGTTTGGTTTGGTTTTTCAAGACAGTATTTCTCTCTCTGTGTAACCTTGGTTGTCCTGGAACTTGCTCTGTAGACAGGGTGGCCTCGAACTCTAGAGATCTGCCTGTCTCTGTCTGAGTGCTGGGATTAAAGCTGCCACGATACTGCACTGGAATTTTCTTTTTCAGTTTGAAAATTTTCCTCCCTTTGTGTTTTTTTTTTTTTTCTTTTTACTCACACAGACATAATATGTGGAAAAAGAAGGAGGAAGGGAAGATTGCTCCTTTTCATCCTTCAAAACTACTTTGGGACCCGTCATCCCCTGCTCTCAGACAGAACAAAACAGTGGCAGGTGACCTGCCTGTAAGCGAAGCTGCAGTGAAGATAGCTGCCCTGGAGGATGAGCTGGCCTTGCTCCGGGCTCAGATTGCTGCCATTGTGGCCATGCAGGACCCGAGAGAGCGCAGAGAGACTGGTAAGTAGTTGTACTTTGGTTTCTACTGGAGGGATACTGAGCTGACCCTCAAGTCAGTGGCATTCTGAGTGTAAGACAGCAATAAATGCACCATAAAAGCCTGATGTAAGCCAAGGGGGTAAAGAAGAGCTAGCTGTACTCCTGAAGATCATTTTGTTTGTTTGTTTGTTTTAAGAAGTCATGACTTCTAAGTAAGCTTTTCTAATTCTTCAGCTAAGGCATAGCGGCTCATGCCTGTAATTCCAGCATTTAAGAGGCTGGGGCAGGGAGACTGCCTTGGGTTGTAAGCCATTCTTCTTGGCTGTAGAGTGAGACCATATCTCAAAAACGGAAAATAAGGGCTGGGGATGTAGTTCAGTTGCATACCGCTTTGAGATTAAACATCGAATAAAAGGGCACAGCTGGCCATACCTTCATTCTAGCACTTGGGAGGTAGGCACAGGTGGGTTAAAAGTTCAAGACCATCTGCAGCAACACAAGAGTTCGAGGTTAGCCTGGACTGCATGCAAACCTCCCAGAAACACAAAAACAAGACAAAAATCCCTCAAACTAATGAACACATTTTATTAAAAAATTTTAATGATTTATTTTTATCCTCTGTTTATTGGTGTTTTACCTCCATTAATGTCTTTGCGAGGGTGTAAGATTCCCTGAAACTAGTTCTGGAAATTGAACTCCGGTCCCCTGAAAGAACACCTAGTGTTCTTAACCACTGAGACATCTCTCCAGCCCCATAAATCATTTTTAAAATGGAAAGAATGCACGGTTTAGAAAGAGCAGAATAGGTTTGAGATCATGTACGTGTATAGTCTAGTTTTTTTTTTTAATTTTTTTTTTAGATTATGTATAGGAATATTTTCCTGTAATAGATATCTGTGCACCATGTATGTACTTGGTGTCCACAGGTGTCAGAAAAGGGCGTTGGATCTTCTGAACTGGAGGTATGGGTGGTTGTGAGCCACCACGTGGGCACTGGGAACTGAACCAGTTTAATAGTTGAACCAACCCCTAGTCTTAGGTAATTTTTAAAAAATTATTTTCTTTTACATGTATGTGTTTTCCTGCATGTATGTGCACCATATGCATGCCTGTTGCCTGCAGAGGCTAGAACAGAACATCAGATCCTCAGGAACTGGAGTTAAAACAGTTATGAGCTGTGACCTGGGTGCTCTGGAGCTGAACTCAGGCCCTCTGCAGGAGCAGCCAGGGGCCTCTTATCTGCTGAGCCTGCTCTTCAGCTTGGCTGCAGTTTTTGATGATACCCTCACTGGGTTCAGGTGAATAATATTTTCCAGATGTCTTTTTCTAAGCTTTTGGAGATGCATCTTGTTTTAAACATAAAAATTTTAGGTTCTAAAGAGGTGGCTCAGTGGGTAAGAGCACTTATTGCTGTTCCAGAGGACCTGAATTTGCTCCTTGGTACTTATGTTGGGTGACTCATACCCATTTATAACCCCAGCTCAAGGGGAATCTGACACACTCTTCTGTCCAACTTCTGTGTGACTACCTGTGCTGACATGCACATACCCCTCATACATAATTAAAAGTAATAGTAAATTTTAGAAATTATGAGACTTAAGGAATATAGGTTCTGAGAACTTTTCACATCAGATTTGGTTGTTAGGGGCTAAGTGAAAATATGATTACTAAAATTTTACATGTATACTATGTGTTCATAATACACATATACATACAGTACACTAATACACACAGCATATAGCTACAGTATAATTTATAATTTATATAGTTAAATCACCTAATACTTTATATAGATACATAAACATAATCATACATGAATATACTCTTTGTTTTGAAGCAAGGATGTTACTCACACCTCTTTAGGAGCAGATTTATGAGAAGGTGACTCATTTTAGGAAGTCGCCTGTGGAGCCATAGGCCTATTTCTCAAATGTCATTGTAGAGTGCACACATCAATATGAGCACTTCTAGCTACATGTGGTTAATGCTTTGCTTTTAAAACTGGAAAATGAAGTTGAGATTTTCTATGAATTTCTAGAAGTCAATTTATTTCCTCTTTAAAATGTACCCTTTAGCATACACCATGGTACATCCTGACTGGATTAGAAATGAACTGAAACTTCTGGTGGATGCTCCTCAGGGTGACTAACATGGATTTGCTTGCTGTCTTGGCTACTTGTTGACATTTAGCAGGATTACAGGATTGTTACTGACTCTACTCTTGCTGGCTTTGTATATTATGCTAGAGAATTGTGTGTGCTTTTGGGTTTTTTCTTTAGGCTTCACTGACTTAAGTGATGGAACCAGCATGGAGCAAGTGCCACCATCATCAGCGATCACTGGGCTGAGTATGGAACCAGACCATGTTCCAAGTGTGGTGCTTCTTCCTCCTCTTCCTCCTCCTCCTCCTCCTCTTCCTCCTCCTCCATTTTCTCTGCAGCCTCCAAGTGCTCTTCCCATGCAACCTGGATCTGCTAATTCACGTGACATAGGTAGTTTGGCTACTGAAGTGAAAAGGCAGCTCTCAGGTGTTAAGATGACCAATGATAGCCATCATTCAAACAGCCAGGGAGTCTGTGATGTTCCAAACATGTTGGATGTTCTAAAGGATATGCATAAAGTCAAACTTCGGCCTGTGGAAAGGTATGTCACCAGAATTTGGGAAAGGCAATGAACTTTTATCAGCTTTTCAGAGAAATTGTTTATGGGAGTTGATGTATATTTCTTACTCTTCCTCACCCTGTGGCCACCCTTCCAGGGGACAACTACGCTTAGTTCTTTCTTTGAGTGTTTCTTGTCTTACCATACTTCACTGGTTTTTGGTCTGTTAATTATACTTTGTGCTGAGGGGTATAGGAATACAGTAGTTCCTTCCACCCAACATTTTGCTTTCTCTGAGGTTGGTTACCATTTAATGGAAAGTTCCATTGGTCTAGCTACAGAATGCTACAGTGGGAAATTAGAAGGTTAAACATTAAGGTTTGGAGCAATGAAAATGAGGAACTCAGGTCACACAGGCTTTGGGAGGCCCCAGTCCGTGGCTCCTGGTTTTCTGATGTGAATTCTTAGTTCATTTATTCTTTCTTCCTTACTTTCTTTAATTAATTTATTTATGTGTGTTTTAAATGTAGAAGTGCTCTGTCTGCCTGTACACCTAAATGCTAGCCGATCAGATCCCTTTATAGATGGTCCTGAGCCACCATGTGGTTGCTGGGAATTGAACTCAGAACCTCTGGAAGAGCAGCCAGAGTTCTTAACTGCTCAGCCATCTCACCAGCCCTTCTTTAGATTTCTTAATTAATAGCAGAAATCTCTTAAGGACTAATTAGATTATAATATATTATGCTCACATTCCTGCTGTGTTTAGGAACAAAGAGCTAAAATTGCATCAGTGTTTTAACGTGTTTGATTTTCTTGATTTACAAATAGGTCACCAGGTGGTAGACCCATTCAGAAGAGGAAAAGACAGAGTTCACAATGGGATCCAGTGTCTTTAATATCTAATGCCCTGAAGCAGAAGTTTGCATTTCAAGATGATTCCTTTGACAAAGAAAATAGATCTTGGGAGTGTTCTCCATTTTCTAGTCCAGAAACTTCAAGGGTGAGTTGTGATAGTGAAGCCTTAGCTTACTTTCTCAAGTATGTGACTGAACTTGTGACTGAACTTGGCATACAGATTCTCTTGACATGTATATATATATATGGGATACAGGATTGTTTTCTATTATTTATTTGAGGTGGGATCTCACATGGTAGCCCAGACTGGGCTGGAACCTTGGGAAATCTGCTGCTTTAGCCTCTCAAGTGCTGGGAGTAGTTTCCATGACAGGTTTAGTGATTAGTTTTGTTTTTGTTTTGATGGTAATATTTTTCCTTGCCAATTTTGCATTATTGTTTTTCATATTATGAAACAAAACACAATTTAAACTCCACAGATGCAGCCCGGTGGCATGGTGGCTGTGGTACACACTGGTGCACACCTTTAATTGCAGCATTTGAGAGGAAACAGAGGCAGGTGAATCTCTGGGTTCAAGACAGCCAGGGCTACGAATAGAATTCAGGATAGCCAGGGCTACACAAACAAACCATGTCTTGAAAACTAAAAAGGAAAAAAAAAAGAAAAAGAAAGGAAACCACAGATGTATGATGGTCTATGCTAGGTAGGTGCTAAATTGGTATTGCTATTTGCAGTATGAATGAGAAATTTAAAAATTTTGGGTAACTAGAGAAGAGCTGTGTAATAGGCTCAGCCTAACCATACTGGATGTGAGCACTCCAGTATTTGTTTTGTTTTTTGTTTTTCGAACAGGGTTTTTCTGTGTAGTTCTGGCTGTCCTGGAACTCCCTCTGTATACTAGGCTAGCCTCGGACTTAGAAATCCGCCTGTCTCTGCCTCCCAAGTGCTGGGATTAAAGGTGTGCGCCACCACCGCCTGGCAGTACTCGAGTATTTTTGCTGTTAAGTATGAAGGATATTATGGATTATTGAATGGAATTGTCTTAGTTAGAGTTTCTATTCCTGCACAAACATCATGACCAAGAAACAAGTTGGGAAGGAAAGGGTTTATTCAGCTTACATTTCCCACGTTGCTGTTCATCACCAAAGGAAGTCAGGACTGGAACTCAAGCAGGTCAGGAAGCAGGAGCTGATGCAGAGGCCATGGAGGGATGTTACTTACTGGCTTGCTTCCCGTGCTTGCTCAGCTTGCTTTCTTATAGAATCCAGTACTACCAGCCCAGGGATGGCACCACCCACAAGGGGCCCTCTCTTATTGATCACTAATTGAGAAAATACCTTACAGCTGGGTCTCATGGAGGCATTTCCTCAACTGAAGCTCCTTTCTCTGTGACAACTCCAGCTTGTGTCAAGTTGACACACAAAACCAGCCAGTATAGGAATGTTAACCCTGTTTGTTAAAAAAGCAAAAGGATTATAGTTATGTTTTTCCCCCCGAGATTGGCTCAGAGCTTGTTTTGTAGAGCAGGCCTGTCTCTTGTGCCCTGAGTGCTGTGGTTGAAGGCTTGTGCCACCATGCCTGGCCAGAATCAGAAGTATCTTTAGAGTGGTGTCTATGGAGCCATGAAATGGTATTACCCTTTAGGGGGTGATTCTCATACTCATTTAGCAGAGCTCAGACCTAAGAATGAGCCTTGTGATCCACGGGTCTGTAGGAGGGACAGCATCTAAAGTCAGTAGCTAGCACTAAAGAATGTCCCACAGCAGAGAGAGGCTAGAAAACAGAAATGCCTACAGCTGCTCAGATAGCACAATATTATGGGAGGTGTGTTCTTTCAGGAAGGCCACTGTACCGTAGCTATGGTCCATCAGATTGCCACTGTGTGCACGTAATCAGGTGTTGCCTCATAATGGTATTTTATATATGTGATAATTCCAGGCTAGGGATCTAGTTAAGTGGTAGCATGCCTGGTTAGTATGCATGAAATGGTAGGTTTGATGCTCAGCACCCTAAAACAAACTAGCAAAATACCTGCCCTTCAAACAAAACAGAGAAAGCAAACAGTTCTCCTTGGGAATACTAGTTGCATCTTCAGTGTGCAACTGTGTCTGAAGTAAGTATTCAATTCTAACATTTGTGTAGCACTTTGTTACTTGAAAGATAAGGATGCCTAGCTATGTGTTCTGCCTACCCGAGTTAACCAAATATTAGATGGAGATAGTTGGAAAACAAGCAATAACAAAAATGCTTGCTGTTGTGCATCTGTTGTGAGCACATAGTAATCTTTTTTTGTTGTTTTTTCCTAAGCTGTTTACAGAATGTTTACAGTGTCCACAGGAAGACTTTCTCAGTGGTAGTGGATCACTGAAAGCTTCACTGGGTTCTAATGTACTGTTTGATGCTTGCTCATTGTTTTTTGGTACTTTCTTTAAAAAAATAAATTAAAATTATGTGTGTGTGTCTCAGTTTGTGGAAGTTAGTTCTCTGTACCCCACCTTGTAGGCTCTGGTGACCCAGCTCACCCTCATGCCTGGAGGCTGGTGTCTATACCCACTGAGGCACTGTCTGCCTTGGGGCTACTGCCCATGAGCACTGTAGAAGCATTCTTTCATTTACTTCAGGAGCTCTTAGTTTCAGGCTGGATGTAGGGACTGCTGGTGCCTGAAACCTGCTTTGGTTTGAATGTGGGTGGTACCCCCCAGAGGTCTGTACTCACAGCATGGTGCTAACTTGGGGAGTGTTGTAGGTACTACAAAGGCCTCAAGTCATAGGGGACATGTTTATAAAGGGAATTGTGGGAACCTGGACCCTTTTTGGGTGTCTTCTGATTGCTTGCTCAGAAGGTGAGTGGTTTGTGCGTCTTTGCAGTCCTGCTGTGAGGTGCACGCCCCTCAGTGGCTGCCAGTCTTGGACTGCAGTGGTGAGCCAAAGTGCACCCTCAGCTCCCTGAGTCTCCAGCTGCTGACATTCTTGCCCTTGTTTGCTGTCTCTAAGGATCACCCAGTCCTCGTCTGCCTTCCTGATTTCTCGCTCATTCCCCCTTCCCTTTTCCTCTTCCTCCTCCCCCTTCCCTTCCCCTCACCATTTTTGTTTTTACATTTTAGTAATTTTTGTGTTAAACTTTTGTTTTGTTTCAGTTTTGATGTCACATTTCTCCAACAGAAAGTCAGCGACCTAAGGGAAGGAGTGATAATATGAAAGCAGTTATCCAGGGTATCAGAAGCAAACGCAGTGCTGACACTTGGAAGGACAGATCCAGATGTGCCATGTGGCATCCTTCACTGCCTGTCAGAGAACTCCCACTTCTGTAAGGGTGATCAGGCTGTACTCTGGGACCTATCTTCACCCAGCCCGAGGAAGACACTTAAGAATACTGCCCCTGGTTTCAAGATGTGGCATTTATCTGCTACTGGAGAGAGTTGGGTGTGTAGATTCCCCACTTTATGTGAGTGCTACTGAAAATGAATTACATGGTTCAGTGAGTTTCCTAAAATTATGGCTTGCTACTGAGGCTCCTTTCAGTCTTGTGAGTTGTGTGATACAGTTTATTTGGCCTTCAGCAACTTGCAGATTTTTAGTGAGCAGAATATGATGATTGTTTTTTATTAAGATAGTCATGTTTTTTTATTAAGATAGTCAAAGTTTTAGTCATGTAGGGTTGAACTTTCTAAAACTTCCTGAGGTAATAAATTATTTGACTGTAAAGTACTGCAAGTAGAAATAGACCCTTGATAAATTCCATCCGCACTGGCTTTGCACACACAGACAGATGGCTGGTGTGTTCCCTTGATAAGTTTCATGCACATTGGCTTTGTATACAGACAGCTGGCATGTTCCCATTGTTCTTTATTATGTTTGCACCCTGTTTTTTGTTTTTGTTTTTTTGTAAGTATATTATAAAATAAATGGATCTTTTGATCTTGGTTGAGTTTTATAACAATTTATATTATATTCTTAGTGTTTTATGAAGTCTGATTTCTTTGTGAGAGGTGGTTATATAGTTAGAAATTCTTAGGGGGTACAAATGAAACACATAATTTGTTTTCAGTAGATAGTCTCTCCTCATCTGTGCTAATGTGATAAGTTTGCATGCTTCCCTCCCAGGGAGCAAGGAGGTGGCATCTGTGTGAGTGGGGTCAGCACCCACCCACTCTGCCAGGTGCTCTGCTGTCAGAGAAGCCTAACTTGTCTATCACTCATCAAAATTTTATTGTAAAGAACTTAGATATAAAACCCATTGTGCAACAGGGTCTTCAATTTGAATGCACTTATGGCTAATCTTAGTGCTTTCCATAATATTGACTCCGTAGTCCCCACAATAACGTGGGTGTAGCCTTTTGGGAGCCTCACTCAGCAGATGGGAAACTGGGCCTCCCAGGACCTCTGTAGTTAAGTGGTGAGATAGGATGTGAAGCCAGGCAGATGAATCTTCCAATCCGTGTTCTAACCATAGGAAGCAATGTAAACACTTACACAATTTTAACCTATTTTAACTGTGCGGTATTACTGAAGGCATTCTAGACAGTTTACAGATAGTGTGTAAGAAAGCAGTGTAGCAACAAATTGAAAGTCAAAAATACCTTAAGGCTGTAATTTTCTATATTTACCACTAGAGGGAAGTCCAATACTGAGCACACTGAGGTTGATACCAGCTGTTAACCACAGCCAAATGACAACTTTTTAGATGTCATTGATAAAACACGGTTAGACTGAGTATTAATTGCATGTGCAGCTTGTATAAAGGGCAGTCATAAATTATAAATTGGCATATCCTTGACATATCTTAGGTCACTCACCAGTAAGCTAATTCAGCTTTCCCCCAGCAGATCGACACATAGCTTTAATTAAATTACACTATTTATTTACTTAGTGTGTAGGTTGCGGGACAGATGTCAAGAATTGTTTGGTCACTAGAAGATCACTCTCAAGTTGTCAGACCCAACGGCAAGTGCTTTTTCCCACTGAGCCATCCTGCTGGACCACAAATAGATGTTTGTTAAAAGTCAGTAACTAAGGCAGGAAGTGGCATTAATTGTTAACATTCAGGCTTGCAGTAGAGTTACCCCCACTTTAAAGCTACAATGTGGCTGTTTAGTTTATTGCTGGGGAGCAGCACAGGGACTACTGTGAACAATATGGGTACAGTGTTTCTCAGCTTTATCATGGTAAAGTGGTAGACTGTATACTGAGTAACTAGAGTTGATACATGCATTATAATTGCATGCATTGCAATTGTGTAAAAGGTCATCTTCATGCTCCTTGGTGTTAGTCCAGCATCTGGGTCAACCTCTAACCCTCACTGTGGCATCATAATTTTAGACCTACCCACTAGGGCATGGAATTAAGTAATAATGGAGTCAGGTATGCTGAGGTAATCCTCTGGGTGAGTTTCATCCTGTGGTACCTGCCTGGCTATCCTCCCAAAGGACCCTTCAGTTTAGCTCTGCTTTAAGCAGCTGGTAGCTAGGGGACTGTGCCAAGACTGCTATTGCTAGCTTTCTCTGGAAGCCCATACCTTGCTTTCTGCTTCCATAATCCTGTTTGAAGTTAGATGATGACTAATCTTAACAGCTGATTAACACTTAATTTAGACAGTGAACACTTAATTTGTATTAGCCACTGTACTGTGTACTCTAACAAACTTTCATTTGTTAAATCTGTCCCATAACTTCCTCATAGAGACCATTACATTCCCTTTTCAGAGGAATGAAGAGGTCAGTACTAGATCCAAGATTATACTATTGTAAGATGCCAGCCATAACTCTAACCCCAGGCAGTCTGCCTCCAGTCTGAGCTTCTCACAAGCTCCCCCACCTATGGCATCTGCCATTCCCTGTGGCTTTAGTCCTTCAGTCATGCTTAAGAGCAGCATGCAACTTCCGGTCCACCAAAGGACACACAGGTAGTACCCTGTGTCTTTTTGTTTGTGAGGACCCCTGTCCTAGCTTCTAGACATTATCCCTTTGGCATAAGCTTCTCTCTGCTGCTGCATCTGTTGGAATAGTTGCTTCCTAGACTGGCTCTTCCCAGTCTCACCAGGTCCTTCTAAGGATAGGAACTGGGTCTTACTCATTTTACTCCGTCTATGCCCAGCAGTCAGTAGGTATATAATTTACTTCATTTAGCACAGCTTTTCAAGAGTTATCCCCATTCTGTAGATGAAGACAGTGGAGTATATACCACTTAGGCATCTTACCTAAGGTCAGTTTCTACCAAGTAGTACAGCTGGGATTAAACCCAGAGTGCCTGATAGATAATTGGTGCATCTCACTCTTGGACTTTGGGAACTCTTTTGACACATGGCATCCCATTTGTCAAAATGGACTTTATGTGAATTTAAAAGTATCAGGACTAGACCTAAAATGGATGTGGTTGTGAATTTGAGAGATAGGAAGATTAGGCAACTCAGCCTACAGGAGATTGTCCCAAAAACAAATCCCCAAACTAGCTTGGTCTGGTGATCCAGAACTATAGTTGTAGCTGCCACCAGGAAGGCTGAGGCAGGAAGATTGCAGGCTCAAGATCTGCTTGGGCCACAGAATGAGGCCAGGGTCAGTCTGGACACCGTGTTAAGTGAAAAGAAGGCTGAGACTATAACTTGCTCAGTCTTGCTCAGCATTCACAAGACTCTATGTAGGTCCAACCCAGGGGGAAAACAACCACCACTATCATATGCACAACCAGTCCAACCTCTGCCTGGTCCACACTGCAGCCACCTTGTGCTGCTATTGCTGGTGGTGTGTGCTCCTTCAGTATGGGTGTAGTATTTAATTTTTTTTTTTTAATTTAAAAACACAACTTTAAAAAAAAAAAAAAAAACTCCAGTAGAATACTGGAGAAACAGCCTGTGGAAACAGGCTTTCCAAATGGTGGTTTCCCAAGTATGAAGGCACAACGTACTCATTGCCTAGTACTGCCCTCAACAGCTCTGTCTGCTGTGTGGGGATCTTTGGTTCCACGAGACTTAGTAGGCCTTGATTGCTGTATTGACTTCAAGAGTTGTCTCGAAGCAGGAGATAAGTTGGGACCAGCAAGAGGTGCTTCAGGGGATGCAGAAGATAATTCCACACAAGGAAGAACTTTTACATTGACTCTGACAGGAATATCACAGCAAGTGAACAAGCCATCAGCCAGGAATTTTGTGGAGTAGACAGATATGTGCCAGAGGTGGGCTGCTGGTCTGTGCTCTGGAATGAGCTCTGGGGTGTGAAATGAGCAGTTAACAGAGGTGCCTGGGTTTATTGGAGAGCCACCGTGATCAGCGAGTGTGTTAGTTTGGAGCTACTGGGTTCACAGCAGTCCTCCATAGGCTTCTCTGCCCTTTGTGCCATTGGCTTTCATGCCTTTGATCCTGGAGGCTGACCTGCCTGTTGCTTAAGAGCTGGAGAGCCTTTATATAATGTGCAAACTGGATCAGGTACAGAATAGGGACTAGAAAGCAAAGACCTCCAGAGTCCATTCCTACTGTGGAGGGAGTATTGCTCAGACCACCTTCACACAGCACTGTGGCACCAACGGGCTTTATTGGTGGGACTTAGAACCGTGGTAAACCCTGGCATGCAGACTGAGGGCTTGGGACAGGTGCTAAGCAGAGAGAGATGAGAAGCCTCCATGGGAACTGCTGCTTGGGGTGCTTTGTCTCTTAGTTCTTACAGGCAAGTTTGTAGGCAGACAGTTCAGCACTTCACAAACTGATGGGTGACCTCGAAAATCCCCACAGGCTCCTGCGCCTTTTCATCATACTCTGTCCAGTCCTTGTCTTGCAGATTAATCTCACTGAAGATGGTCCCCGACTCCAAACCTTCAGCTGCAAACCCAGCCTGGGGCTGGAAGTCAACTGGTTCAAGGCCCCGCCACTCAAACTCCACTATCGTCTTGAACTTCTCATTGTCTTCAGCATTGTAAGACTTGATGGTGCTGCTCAAAATGTCAGTAGAGTTTTCTCGTGCACACAGCTTGCACTTCTGGACCATGGAGGCACTGCCTCGGCCTCCTTTCAGTGCCACACTGTCCATCAGATGTGTATACTGCCGCTTCTCTGAAATCTCGCCACAGTTGCCACATTTCATTTAGATGCCTGGTTAAGTACTTTAGACGCAATGGAACAGAAAACCTCCCAGCTCAACACTGAGATCATGGCTTTGCCCTGAGCCCTAGAATCAGTATTTAATTTTTGAAGCAGCCCCCAAAGAGAATCCAGTGCTAGCCATGGCCAACAAGAAACCCAGGGAAAGACTGGAGACTTAAGGAGGCAGAGCAGGTGGTTGTGTGGTATAGTTTTAAGGTTAAGAGGCAGATACCACTTAGCTAATGAAAGCCTATTGTGAACCACAGGGTTTGTCAATGAGACAGATCAGATTTCAGTTTGATGGCAGCCAGTCACTGAAACACCTACACAGTTGGAAGAGGAGGATGAAGGGATGGATGTGTTCCAGCAGCAGGCAGGAGGAGTTACAGAAGAGAAAACTTCATGTGAGGATGTTGTGATAGACCAAGAGCACAATCTCCATTAGGAAGACACAGTTTGGTTCTAGCTTGTCCTGGCAACCGCGGGACATCTCTGTGCCTTCTTTATCCTCCCCTCTTCTTACTCCGTTGCACACAAACTGTTTGTATATGTGTACAGCATTTGGAGGCAAGTGTTGGTTCTGTGACAATAGCCCCTTTCTCTCTTAGTGGCATGGTCATTCCACTCTTTATAGTCCACTGAGTCAACCCCAAAACAAAACAAAACAAAAATCCTTGTATACCTTGCTTAATTGGAGAATTTTAATGTTGTCATCTTCGTAAAACTAAGGAGAGTTTTTTTCTTAACATTTTTATTTATAGTTGTTACATGTAGGGAAATGTCTTTTAAGCAGGGGTACAAAACAAATCTGTAAGTCTAGCATCTTGTTGCTTAAATAAACTTAAAAAAAAAAAAAGAAAACCCACTACACTTATGATTCCTAGCAGACTTTATCCAAAGAAGTAAAAAATATAATGCAAGTTAATTGTTCAAATATGTGGGAGTTTCACAGCTAGGGCTTAAACCAGGATTACCTAAGGTCTCCTTGCCTAGGCCACCATGGTTGTGTCAGTGTGCTAGAAACCATACACTTGTAGACCGTGGAATGGCCCTTTGGTCCTCACCAGAACCATAAGCTGGCCCTTGGGGGTGGGGTCATGGTTAACACTGCTGATCACATTGTGGATCTAGTGACCAGAGTCCTACTGAGTGAGTCCAGGGTTTTTTTTCTTCTGCTCATGTGTCATGGAAGTGTCTATCCAAGAATTGCCTCCTCACATTCTGGAAAACAACTTCGAGAGTAATTATTTGTCCTCTGAGAATGAGTTTGATTTTTGAAAGTAACCAAGCAAGAGACAAGCCCCAGGAATGAGTGAATGGAATGATGGACAGTACATTTGGTTACCATGGTTACCATGGGTGTGATTTTTTTTTTTGAGTGGTTTATTTTTAATTAATTTTAAGCAGGTGTTATACTCAGACACTGAGGCTTTTATATCTCTCTTATTGTGCTGGAGAACAAATCCAAGTCATATGCTTGCTGGGTAAATACTCTATTACTGAGCTAACTCTCCAGTCTCCAATCCTTGCCTCTGAGGGCATTTCTAATTCTGAAGACTAATCCCCTAAATATTTTTATCACTATATTTTATTCTAAAACTACTTTAACAGTACTAGTACCGCAGTCATTTTAATTTTTGTATTAGAGGTCACACTCTGGGCCATGCTAAGCATGAACCCTCCCTCAGAGTTACATTTGCAGCTCCAAATAGTCATATTAATCAGGGCATTCATTTTACATCTCAGTAAATCACTCATAGTACCTTCAAAATTATTCAGTATATGTATGGTTCAACTTATATTACTTGAATAGATGTTTGCGTCCAAGGTTAGCAGCCGGTAGGGTAAAATTGTAAGTAAAGATGAACATACTCTTGATTAGTTACATCAAAAAACAAAAGCGATTTTAGTGTTATTTCATAAATAGGTTTGTTTTCCTACTTTTTTTTTTTTTTTTT
>NW_021605225.1:99795-119042 GCF_004785775.1 Grammomys surdaster | reverse complement strand
CGAGACAGGGTTTCTCTATGTAGCCCTGGCTGTCCTGGAACTCACTCTATAGACCAGGCTGGCCTCGAACTCAGAAATCCGCCTGCCTCTGCCTCCCAAGTGCTGGGATTAAAGGCG
Organism: Grammomys surdaster; assembly: GCF_004785775.1. Taxonomy (NCBI): domain Eukaryota; kingdom Metazoa; phylum Chordata; class Mammalia; order Rodentia; family Muridae; genus Grammomys; species Grammomys surdaster. Next base: position 118,925 of record NW_021605225.1, on the reverse strand, counting down.
TGCGCCACCGCCGCCCGGCTATTTTTTTTAATTGTGTATATATTATATATATTGTACATATATATAAACATGTATGTGTGTGTATGTGTATATGTGTGTGTGTATGTGTATATGTCTATATGTGTGTGTGTGTGTGTAGGTATGTAGGTGTGCAGGTGTGCATGCCATAGCTGTCATGTGAAGAGCAGAGGACAGCTTGAGGAAATTGGTTCAGTCTTTCCACTGTGTGGGTCTCGGGGACCAAGCTCAGGTTTTCAGGCTCGCTGGCCAGCATCTTGACCCACTGAGATGTCTCATCAGACCTTCTTCTTTTTGTAGACACATAAATGATTCAGTGTGCTGACCCTCTTTTATTAAGTAGACAAATCCAAGGAGATACTTCTGTTTTTTTCCCTTTTATTTTGATGCCCAAGATATTTTCTCTTGCCCTTCATAGGATATTAATGACCTCTCAAGGACAACGAACCATCAAACAGTTCTTGACAGTGTCTGTTTCTTCTGTATGGGAGATGAACACCAGGACCTTGTACATGCTATGGGAATGCTGCATCCTGGAGCTATCTCCTCAGTCATGTGGGAAAATTTTATAGTAATTTTTTAGTTTTTGATCATTGTTCCTCTTCATTTTCCTCCCTCCAATCTGTTCCATGAACTCTTTCCAATGCATGGACTATTTTCCTTTAATTGTTGTTACACACATATACACACATGCACACACACGCAAATAAACAAAGACAAGCTGCTCAGTCTGTATAATATTACCTATGTGTACACAATCTGAAGATTTTTAATTCTGAGACCAGATCCTGTTTAGCTTGGCCTCAAACTTGTGATCCTCCTGCCTAAGTCTCCTGTGTAGCTGGGATTGTAGCCCAGCACCTGGGAAATAGGGAAGAGTGAGAATCTTTGTATTTTTGCATTTATGAATGCATCGGTGTGTCACTGCCATGCACATACTTCAGACGTACACGTAGTTGTCAGCTGTGCGTGTAGGGAACGGTCTTACCTTTACTTACAGCTGTGATTCTGCCATAATAGATGCTAAAATGGCCGCCGTGCTCCAGGTACCTAGGTCCTAGACACAGAATAAAACACCTTGAAAGCTCACTTAGCTTTTTGTTGGTTATTTGAGATGTATTTTTAGTGTTAGGTGTTTTGAGAAAAACTAACACAGTATGTGGTTCTATTCTAGAACGTTCTTCCCCACCCTGGTCCCTAACCTCTTCTGTCCCCTATAGCTTATTCCCTACTGCCCTTACCTGGTCCTGGGTGTACAGGACTAGGGAGCCATGACAGAGAACCCAAGAACCCCAGGGTCTGAGAGATATGCTTTCTTCTGCACTCTGGTATCTTTATCTCTTTCTCCATTTCTTTTCTTTTTTGAGACAGGGTCTCACTGTGTAGTGCTGGCTGTGTAGTGCTGGAACTTACTAGGGCCTTGAACTCATTAAGATCTGAGTGCCTCCCAAATGCTGAGATTAAAGCTGTGTTCCATGGTGCTTGGCTTCTCCCTCCCTCTCTTTACACAAAATAACTGTATCCCCAGCATTATCTTGAACTCATTCTGTACAAGCATGCAAGCACTAGGATTGTTTTATGTATGATAGTATGTGGTTGTGTGAGTGTGTGTGTACCTGGCAACATTGAATTTTTAAAAGTGCTTTGTTAATAAAAAAGACATCATCCAAGTTTGAGAAAAAAAGGAAAGCATTGTAGAACTTTAGCTCTGTGACTACTTAGTAGCTCAGTGATGTGGTTTATATTTCTGTTCCCTCAAAAGGGGTGCCAGTACTCAGGTGACGTCAGGTGAAATCTTAATTGGTCAGATAAGGCTGGAGCCTGTGACTGGGCAGTGGAAGGAAAAGGCAGAGCTGAAAGTTTTAGAAAGAGGCAGGAGGAAAAAGAGAGATGAGACAGAGGATGGAGAGAAGATGGAGGAAGAAGAGGAACCAGAACCACGTGGCCTGGACAAGCCAGAGTAGCTAGGGATTCAATAGATAGACAGTAGAGTAATGTAAGGTACATTTGCCCCATCTAGGTGTGCGGTTTGTATTTACGTCAATTGGGTTTTGTATTCTTTGGGTGGGCATTTTGAGGTTGGAGATTTATTGTTATAAATCTGGCTGGTATATTATAAGTCTCTAGTGTTATCATTTTATGCGGATAAGAGGATCTGATCGAGCAGTGGCTGGCTTTCTGCAGGCTAGCCACAGGAAGTGGATGGCCTGGGAAGACTGGAGCAGCTTGGCAGCAGCTGGCCTGGGAACCAGGGCAAGACCACTGCTTGAGGCTGGTCTTGGGGGTGGGCGAGACTACCCGCGGTTAGCTGGATTTAGCGTTGATCACTTTTTAAAACTACAGGCTACAACTTGACTGTTTATTTTTCTTATGTGCATTATGGGCTAGACGAGGACCAGCAGCTTGAGTGAAAAGACTCCATCCCGTGGATTCTCTAAAGCAGTGGTTCTCAGCCTTCTTAATGCTGTGACCCTTTAATACAGTTCCTCATGTTGTGCTGACTCCCAACCATAAAATTACTTCACTGCTAGTTCATAACTGTAATTGTGCTACTCATGACCTCTAAAGGGGTTGTGATGGCCCACAGGTTGAGAACCGCTGCTCTAAACTCCACCAGAGGACAAAGTTTTGGACACTGTCCCTGGGGATTTGGAGAGGTTCTAAGTGCTCAACTTCTGCCCCACAGGACTCAGTAGACTATCTTTCCAAGAGAAATAGGCACCATCCCCACTCTGCAAAAAGTGTTCCTCTTGGCTACTAAGAGAGTTTCGTTCATACTGTTGTGAGCCCAACTGGCTCAAACACCAGTTGCCCACGTTCCTCTCATTGCTATTCGGGTCTCTAAGCATTTTGCTTACTTACCACATACCCTCCTCACTAAAGATCTGTCCTCATGTATTTTTCCAATCCCTAACTTTGCTGGAGTGTTTTATGTGGTTGGTTACGAATGAATATTTTAGTTTTATTGGTTTATTTATGAACATCCTTTAAAGGTTTGGGGAGATGGCTCACTGATAACGTGCCTGCTGTATAACTTAAGTTTGGCCTGCCACCTCCAAGGGGAAACAGAAAGCCCGAAAAGGTAGTTGTGGAGAACAGGAGGGCTAGATCCTGATCTGGGGGAAGGGAGAAGGTGGCAGGACCTTGTCTCAGGTTGAGAAGTGCATTGGGAGAGAGAGCTCTGCCCGCCATGGCCTGGAAATTTCCTGAGAATTATTCTGGGCTGTGGCAGTTCCAAGCAGGTGGATTAGACTCTGAAGCCAGCTGCCTGTCAGTCACTATTAGAGAAGCTAAGAATTCTGAAGTTCTAGGGGGTATAGTTACAAGCCACAGTCTTGAAAGTCCAAATCTGTCATCGTCTCATTGTTGTGGCTGCTTCCCACACTCTTAACATACTTGGGAGACAACCCTCAGCTAAAACGTTAGTCCCTCTGGGGTCTTGCAAGGGTGAGAGGACCTGTTCAGCCCACACACTGCAAATCTAAGTGAGAGACCCCTGATAGGCAAAGAAAAAACTACCATGGTGAAGACAACTGGTGAACAGCAGACCCTTTCCCAGTATTGACCTAGCAACAGCATGGGTCATAGGGAAGAGAAGAGCACACACTCCTCTGACCCTCCCTCCCTCCATTAGAGACCCAGCAGTCTAGGTTTCCAAAGAACCAGAGAGAAGTTGCCTGGACACTTCGTCCCCTCCCTTCCCCTACACTTGCTTGTGGTACATACCACTTTCAAAACACTAAACATTTAGCAGATTTATTTATTTTTTAAATTTTTTTTTTGAGACAAAGTCTCTCTGTGTAGTCCTGGCTGTCCTGGAACTTGCTTTGTATAGCAGGCTGGCCTTGAATTTACAGATCTGCCTTTGCCTCAATGCTGGGATTAAAGGTATGTACCATCATACCTGGCATGTATTTAAAATAATTAGAAAGGATTTAAAAATGATTTGTTTTATGTATATGAATGTTTTGCTTAGATGTATATCTGTGTATTACAGTTGTGCCTAGTGCCTAAGGAGGTCAGAGGAGGGTGGCAGATCCCCTAGAACTGTAGTTATGGATGGTTGTGATCTGCCATCTGGAACTTGAACCTGGTTCCTCTGCAAGGACAAGTGCTCTTAATTGTTGAGCCATCTCTCCAACTCCTTAATTTTTCCCTTTAAATAAAAAAAAATTGTTATTCCCCTTCATGCATGAAATTTTGTTTAAATATATTTTTAGGTTTGTTGTATATATGTCATATGCATTGTATTGTATGTGCATGTGTGTGCATGTGTATTGTATGTGCATGTTTACATATGTGTGCATGTGTGTGCATGTGTGTACACATGTGCAAGCTTAATAAATGAATAGCTTCTCTCTCCCTTTCCTTTATTTGATGTATTTAGTGTTTCCTTGTCACCTTGCATAACTTCAGTACCTACAGTACTTTTATTACTTTTTTTTTATTACTTTTATTATCTTTAGCTTTATGGTCATTTGTGCAGTATTAGAGGGTTTTATCTGATTTTTTTAAAGATTATTCTTTTTTTTTAATTTATTTTTTCTCAAATCATTATTCATTCACACAGGGGTTATAAACACAGAAAGGCAGGATGCGGGGAAGGGAATGACACTGGAGTATGGGTGTTCAGAGGGAGTACAGATATCTTTCAGAACCGGGTATTGGCTGGGTGAAGGTTCAGGGGACAAGTCACTATGACTCTGCCTATGACTCACTTGTCCTTATCTAAGTTGGTATTGTCTGCCCAGGCTACCTATTAACAAGGTCTACAACTACTCAGGCTTGTAAATTTCCACAAAAGCTGCCTGTTGACATTAGCTTATAGCCATCTGTTTTGATGTTTTTCCACTGAGACCCAAGACTTGGTGTTAGTATACATGTATGACAGGCCTATTGCTGATTTTAGGCCTATGGCTGATTTTAAGCCTTCAGTGTGTAAGCAGGGCTGCCCCTGACATCGCCTTCCTTCTCTAAGTATAGAAGGGCTGTGGCAATTCTAAACTTTCGAAGGCAGGGATAGAGGCCTGACCTCCAGTATTTGAAGGGGACCTTGTAATGGCACCAGTCCCCCTGTCGTTGTCCAGTGAGGCATGAGGGCCATACCTGTCTTGATGTCTTTTTCCTGGAGAGGGGATACTTTTGACATCAACCCCTATGCAGTCAGGCTTGTCCCTCAGGGAACCCAGATAGATATTTTTATCTTTTATTTATATTCCCTTGCAGTGCTTAGCCTCGCAGCCTAAGCAAGAATTCAGATCGCCTGTCAGAGGGGGTTCTGGGTGGCCCCTCTCTGCCTGGTCTAGGGGCAGAAGCCCCCCCTTTTAGGTTGGGTGGAGATGGGTTTTGGAAACACCCTGTATAAAGTAACAACCTCATCTTGAGTCTCGTGGTCCTCCATAGCTAACTTATGATAATGTATCTGAGTAGGTTTTGCTACCAAATTATTTATCTGTTGTATCACAGAATTAGTCCACCTATTTGAGGGCCAGGGACGAGCAGAAAAAAGCAAAAAGAACCCAAATAATGGTCCCAAGGTGGGAGGAAATAGGGTTGACAACCTTAGAGAGGCTGAAAACCAATTCTTGTACCAGCATTCATCTGTCTCTTTCTCTCTCTGATTTTTCTTAGGGCCTTCACTACCTATTTCATGCTCTCTTTAACCCTCCTTGTCTTGTCTATGTAAAGGCAACCTTCTTCTTTAAGGGCTGTACACAGTCAAGAGCTGTACACAGCCTTTTCTATTGTAATAGAGTAAATCAAGTCCAATAAGGATCTTTGCGATTTTAAGAGGTCTCTTCAGACAGTGAAACGAGGGATTTCTTCAGATTAGTGATGTCAATCTCTAGCTGTTTGATGTTCTTGTCAGTGGCCCTTCCAAGGTCTGAGTAGTATAAGTTCAGAGGCCAGCATCTGGATTAGAACTTCTAACAGCAGGCATCACGGGTGATTCATTTTTACCTGGAAAGGAAAAAGAAGGGAATTCTCAGGGAGATTTCTCTTCCCTGGAAGGTTATTTATTCTTTTATGTAGCAATAGTACATTGTTGATGTCTTCAGACACACCAGAAGAGGGCATCAGATCCCATTACAGATGGTTGTGAGCCACCATGTGGTTGCTGGGAATTGAACTCAGAACCTTTGGAAGAGCAGTCAGTGCTCTAAACCACTGAGCCATCTCTCCAGTCCTTTATTTGATGAATTTAGTGTTTCCTTGTCACCTTGCATAACTTCAGTACCTACAGTACTTTTATTACTTTTTTTATTACTTTTATTATCTTTAGATTTATGGTCATTTGTGCAGTATTAGAGGGTTTTATCTGATTTTTAAAAAGGTTTTTATTTTTAGTTATGTATATCTTTCTGTGTCTATATGTCAGTATGTGCACATGAGTGAAGTTTCTCACAGAGACCACACGAGGGTGTTGGATTCCCAGGAGCTGCAGTGACAGGTGATAGTGAGATGCCTGAACTGGAAACAGAACTTGGGTCTTCTGCAGGAGCAGTATGTGCTCTTTAACTGCCAAGTCATCTTTCTACTGTTTTAAATACATTTCTAGATCTTGTATGGTTTGATGATGTTGTAATAGCAGCTTGAGTTTTCAGTTACTGAGTGGTACTGGGGATTGACCTGATAAGAGTAGGTTGTTCAATAAAAAAATCTATTTCCCCCAAACCAGAAGAGACAGCTAAACCAGGAAGCAGCCACACAGATATACATGAAAAAGTAAGGACTGCTCCAGAATATCACCTCTGTACTGCTGAACTCAAAGATGCTGAAATGGGTAAAATGCCTCACAAGGGTTTCACAAGTTCTCAGGTAAAAATTATCAATTACCTGAAAGATGCTATACTCTATGGTGTGCATGGAAAGGCGGCAACACATGAGAAACAGCAAAATGGCAGAAAAAAGTAAAAAGATTTTGAAAAAGAAAAGTACTGAAAATGAAAAACATTAGTGAAATAAAAGACTCTGGAAGCAAGCACAGGACATGTGAGGGTGGAGGACCAGGCAGACAGCTTCCATTCAAACACTAATGTGGAAAAAATGTCAATGAAGAAGAACAGAGACTCTGCACTGTAATCGACAAGAATCTATGGGGCAGAAGACCAGAGATCAAAGGTACTGAGAATGTACTCAAGGAAATGAAATGGTAGCAGACATTTTCCAAATCAAGAGGGAGAAATAAACAGTTTTATAAATACAAGAGGAATGTAGACCCCAAGTCACACTGACCAGAAAAAATCTACAATATTACCAAGATATCAAAAATACAGAGCAAAGGAAATATATATATATATATGTATATGTATATACATATATATGTATATATACTATTATATATATACACATACATACATACATACACACACACACGTGTGTGTGTGTGTGTGTGTGTGTGTGTGTGTGTGTGTGTGTGTTGGGAGCCGACTCCTAGCAGAAAGCGGCTATCATCTTTGCAGCCATCTCGAGCCATATACCCTGACAAGAGACTGGTTATCAACAGCCTACAACAGCTGAGCATACTCTGATAAACATCTTGTTTTTCTCACATATCTTGTTTTGTTGTTTAATGCCCCCAGCTGCAGGGCGCATGTGGTAAAGTGTCTTCAGCTGCATTCCCCTGCTTGTGCTTATATATACCCAGGATTTCCTTTCAATAAACGGGACTTGAACAGACTCTGTGTCTTGTCTCCATTCTTTTCATCTCTTGCCCCTCTATCCCCCCTCTCTCTCTTGCTAGACCCTGTTGACTGGCTGCAGACCGGTGCAGCAGCACGGGCTGGAACATATATGTATCTTTATATTAAATGTGTGTGTGTGTCTGTGTACACAAATACCACACATGAAGAGGTCAGAGGACAATTTACAGGAGTCAGTTTTCTCTACTGTGTGGGTCCTGGTAATGGAACACAGTTCTTTAGACTTGCAGCATGTACCTTTTTACCTGGTTAACTTTTTTCCTGCCCAAGAAATAGTATTTACAATTAAGAAATTGTGGTCTCAGCCACCAACTTCTTCCAGCACTTTCTGGTAACCTGCTGGCAGCCATGCTGGTCAGGGAGCAGTAAGTGATCTTCCGGTCTCCACCCTCCTTCCTCTCCTCCCAATCCAATCTCCCAGGCTCTTACCCAGCTCTGGACCCAGCTCTGGAACCAGCTCTGGAGCAAACCACCTGCTGCAGCCCCTCCACCTCCCCATTCCCCAGGAGACTGTGCAGATCCTTGTGGCACTCACTTTTTGAGGTCTTCCCCTCTGTGGATCTCCCCATCTCCCTTCCCTGCTTTAGCCCATTTCCATCCTACTACAGATACTTGCTAAACCATGTTTATTGCTGGTCTGTTCATAATAGCCAGAAATTGGAAACAGCCTATATGTCTATCAACGGATAATTGAATAAAGAAAATGTGGAACATTTACACAAAAGAGTATTAGCAGTTAAAAATAAAAATCATGAAACTCACAGGTAAATGAATATAACTAGAAAAACCTGAGTATACCTGAGTGAGGTAACCCGGGCCCAGAAAGACAAATATGTCTTCCTGTGAATGTGGATGGTAGCTGTTAAGTCACTGATATGCAAGTTACAAGCCTTATAACCATAGTTAAATGGTTAGATAGAGAGTAAGGGACTAGGTAAGATGGCTGGGTCTCTCTAGGAAGAAGATATAGAATAGAAGGGTGGACTGGAATGGGAGGATCAATCAGGGAAGTAGAGGGGACAAAGAGGGACAACTAAAATCAGGCTCATTTGATGGGTCTTGTGGAAACCTATTACAGTAGAAGCTTCCTGTAACATATACATACATGAAGGAAGTCTAAATGAAATCACCAAATAATGGAGGAGATGGAGCACCAACCCTCTCATGACTAAATGAAGCATTCAGTACCAGGAGTGGGTTACATCTAAGGAGTTGTTGGCTAAAGTTGTCAGTGGGAACCCACAAGTGATTCAGGCAGTTGACTGCTCTCTACAAACTGGTGGTAAGTCCCTGCTGCTGAAAGCCACACCTCCATATCCAAAAGAAAGAATAGAAAAATACAAACAAATTATTATTGTTGATGTTGTGTGTCTGCACACATGCTATGTGGAGGAGAAGAGTATGTTCTGGAGTACGTTCTTTCTCTTCACCTTCATTAACTGGGGTCAAACTCAGGTTCCAGACTTATATAGCAAGTACATTTAGCTGCTGAGTCATCTCTCTGGACCTACAGGTGAACAATACCAAAATCAAGACGGGGGAAACACCAGCTCACCTACAAAAGCAAACATTGGAATAACATCTTTTGTCAACAATTCTAAAAGCCAGGGAAGCGTGACATGCTGTATTTCAATGCTAAAAGGGGATGGTGGCCAACAAAGAGCGATATGCCCTATCTTAAAATTGTTGGAAAAATAAGGATCATATAAACAAACACAGACTAAGGGAGTTTATGATCAACCAGTTAAATAAGTGGATACTGTGTGGAGGAGGAAAAAAGACAGTTATGAGGACAAGGAAGGAATAAATATCACAAGAATGGTTGAACGAGCTAGGAGGAATCCATTGCATCCTACACACTGAATCAGCAACCTTACTACCAATAGTGGAGAAAGTAAATAATAATCCACCCGACTAGTAAAACAAATTTACAGTGATGAGCAAACATCTCTTAACAGTAACCTTAAATGTAAATGGCCTTGTTTTGGTTAGAGTTTCTATTATTGTTGTTAAAATACCAGGAGCAATTTGGGAAGGAAAAGGTTTATTTCATCTTATACTTACACATCAAAATCCATCATGGAAAAATTTAGGACAGGAACTGAAGGCAGGTACGGAAGGCAGGAACGGAAGGCAGGAGCCAGTGTAGAGACCATGGAGGAATGCTACTTACCGGCTTTTCCCTCATCGCTTGCTCAGCCTGCTCTCTTCCACACCCCAAGACCACCTGACTAGGGCTAGCGCCACCCCCAGCGTGTTGGACCTTTGCGTGCCAACCATTCATCAAGTAAATGGAAGACTTGTCTACAGGCTGCTCTTATGGAGACATTTTCTCAATTGAAATTTTCTCCTTTCAGATGACTCTAGCTTATGTCAAGTAGACAAAAAACAAAAACAAATGAAAAAACTAGACAACATAGGCCCCAACACACCAACAAAGAGATGGGGGCTAGCTGAGTTACAATGCTAGATCCATCTATCTGTTCAAGAGACACAGCTTTTTGGTAGAGACACCCAATTATAAGAGTCAAAGTGGAAGGCAATCTGCTAAGTGACTGCAAGCAAAACCAGACTGCATTGCTATAACTCTGATACCTTCTATAGCAGGCTTTAAACCAAAATGAGTTAGAAGAGAAAAAGATAGTCACAAGTAACTAAAAAACTTCAAGAAAAAAATTTGCCAAGAAAATATAAGCATATATGCAGCAACTGTCGTGACTCTCAATTTCATAAAACAAACATTTATAGATGCAAAAGATCATGGTATGGCACCCTATTTTTGAAAATCAAAGGAACCTCAGAGTTAAGCCACACCCTCAAATGGATTTGACAGATACCTACAGAGTATCTCACACAACAGAAGTAGAATGGACATTCTTCTCAGGACCCTGTAGAACCTTCTTTAAAACAGACTGCAGCCTAACTTACAAGTCAAATCTCCTAAAATACAGAAGGACCAGAACAGTTCCTCATATCCTGTCAGATTACAATGCAGCATGCTGGATTCCTGCACATGAACACAGCAGAAGAACAAATAGTCTTTTCCCATGCCCATCTCTCACCATGCGCTCTAAAGGTTACTGTGATTACGAGAGTCCCATGTTTCCTTCTAGAGCTGCTATGCTCTGTGGGCGTACGTCATGTTTTCATTCTCTCTGGTATGTGGGTATTCATCATGAGCTTATTGGTTTGTGTGGCTTGTGCAGGAACACTTCCCACAGCTACTTCCCACTGTAGCTGGGTGCGGCTCACTTGTTCATGTTGCTGGAGGCTGCTCTGGTACAGTGTAGAACAGAAAAGACAGCTTTACTGACTCAATCCCTGTGTGGCCACTTGTCTGTTGATGGACAGTTGGGTCATTCCTGTAGAAATTAACCCCATGTTCCAATAATGATTTATATGCTGATTCATGCACCTAGAGATGCAGTTGTGTGTCAAAGGGCATCTGCAGGTCCTATCACATCCACACTGACAAGTTACTGTAAGAGCCTCATGTTTTGGAATTATTTGGGTAGAAGGGACTGTGCAGGGAGTGTTGAAGTTTTTCAGTTCAGCCAGGCTCTCCAAGGTGGTCTCCACGTGCTAGGATCCATTGACTTGGACAATGATATAACCATTTAGTGCTCAGAGTTTTTGCTTTTAGCGTTATACTAGGAACAACGATAGTACTCCCTCCATGTGATTACCTCATTCCCTGTCATTCTCCTGCAGTGCCTATTCAAGGATAGGCACTTTCTAGGGGAACCACTGTGATGTCTTTTCCTTATTTTGAAAGTAGCTCTGTTTAGTCCAGTGTTTGGGTGTGCTGTTGCAAAAAGAACCAGTTCTGAAGCTGGGGTGAACCTTAGTGGTGGGGTGCTTCCTCATCATGCCTCAGGCCCTCACTTCAGTTCCCAGCACTGAAGAACAATCCAAACCAAAAGCAGCAGCAACTCTATGCCTTCTGCTGAGTTTTGAGATTGTCAAATGTTCTTTAAAAATGCCTTGATGGTACTTGACAGTGACTTCCTTCTTTCCCTTCTCTCCCTTCCTCCTGGGGTTAGTGGACCTCTGAATAGGCAATGATAGCCTCTCTAAGAAGTCCATGAGGCCTGGGGAACTTTCCAGGAATAGGCTATTGGAATTAGATAGCATTAATATTGGGTTGTGAGTTACAGATTGGTGGACATTTGTGCTGAATTCTTACTCTGCCTCTATATACCACTTTCCACTTACTTGTTGCCAAATTTAGGTATCTCTGTGTTCTCCTTTTTCCTTTCTCTGGGTGGGAGTTCCTTGTTGCCTTGTATAAAGATGCCCATCACCGTGGATAGCTCCAGGTGTATGCATGTGTGTGTATGCATGTGCACACATATGGTTGTCACAAGACAGTTATGGTTGTTTGTTCCACTCTCTGTGGAAGCCCACAGTCAAGATCCTGTTACAGAGACCTCACCAGTGCCCTGCCCCTGGCAAGCAAGTAGTGGGGAGGGAGGAGCAGGTGACCAAATAACGGACTAATTGGCTGGCTCAAGACCCGATTTTCCATGTTCTGAGAGAGTTTTGGCAGCTGCAGCAGCTACCAAAGTTATGTGAGTGCTGGATGTGTATAAAACTGTTAGTCCTTTGGCGCTTGAGGAAATTTTCTTTTTCTAAAGGCGATGACAATTTTCAGTGTTATAAAGAGAACAAAGGCATTATTTGCAAATTAACACATCAAGAGTGAGTCTTCTAAATATAATTTACATAGCAGAAAGCAGGCAGGGCAATCTGGCCTGTTCCCTTGTCCTTGTGGGGATGTGGGTGTGTCAGTAAGCTTTCAATATGGTGTGGCTGGCCACATGGCGTGCTCAGGACCCCAGTCTCTGCATTTTTGTTGTTTTTGGAAAATGAACATGGGTGTTTGAAGTAGTCAGATTTTCTAGAAGACATGTACTTGCTATAGACGGCCTGGGGACATTCTGCGAAGTCAGGGCAGGTCCAATGTGCTGTCTACACTGCCTTTAGCCAAAAAGGATGGTTTTAAGAACTCCAGTTGGCTACTGTCTAAGATCATTTCTGGTGCAGAAGATGGACTGCATCTTTCTGTAGAGCTTTCTCTCAGCCCTTCCTTTTCCCTTTCTTTTAAGGAATGGCAGGCTTGGAGCTGAGACTTCTGTGCTTCCGTGTCTCCATGAGGCAGGTGAACTATCATCACTATCATTACACTCTTGGCCCCTGTGTCACACAAAGATTTCTGGGTGACTCAATGATACACTTTACAGCAGTCAGGGATCTCATTTCTTCATATCTCCTGACATCACCCCACGTCTGACTTACTAGTCTGTTCTAGTAAGTAACATTAGCTACAATCAAAATAATGACATTTACTGTATTTATCCATATCTATTGGAACAGATTTCTAAAGTTAATTTAGAAACATGCTTGTATGTGTGTGTTTACATGTGTGTCCACATGTGTGGATATGCACTCTCAAATGTGCTTGGAGACCAACTGGGTGTCCTGTTCCGTCACTTTTCACACTTTCCCATGGGACAGAATCTCACTGAACTCAAAGCTCACTGATTCAGCTAGGCTGGCTGGACAGGGAGGTCCTGGGACCTACCTCTCTGCACCTTCAGCACTGGGGCTATAGTCACACACAGACATGCAGGGTTTTTTGTTTTGTTTTGTTTTGTTTTGTTTTAAACACTGGCGCTAGGATTCAAATTTGGATCATCATGCTTATACATGAGTCTTACCTACTGATTCATCTCCCATCCCAAGAAATAGATGCTCCATTTTAAAGAGCAAACCAGATGTCAAAGGCTAGACTGAATAAATTTAATAATAATAATAATTTGGCTTGCAGCTCCTTCTCTAACTCCTCTTCAGAATTGTCTGCTTCCTCCTCTTCTTCATTTCCATCATCATCATCTTGATCATCATCGTCATCTTGATCATCATCATCATACTCAATGTTAGTACTCGTATCTTCCACATCATTACTGTTGCTGCCAGAATCACCCATCATCTCCCGAAGCACATCATATTCTATTGATTTTAAGCAAGGGAAAATTGAACTGATCTGACACTTTGCAAATGACCATAACATTATCATCAAATTCACTGGGCAATCAGTGAATTTTATAAATTGTGTTCCTATGGAAAGATCATTCCCTTTGTGAAATAAGGACAAGGAATCTGAGACACTAGAGAACTAAGGGCTCATAGGAAATTGAATACCAGGGCATACAGGAGGTTAGAATTCCAACCTAAAACCCTAAAAGCCCAGGAGGACCAATAAAGGAGGAAGAACAAAGGCATCTTTTGATATTGGATCTTTTTACACAGTTAACACTTGCCCTATCTGAAGCACCTCCTATGTTTTCAACAATTTACCTGATAAACTAGCACCACCCATCTGTGGGATTCCTGAAATGGTTGGGATGCATCCTTGACTTTCTATTTCCAGGGTATCATCATCAGCAACAGCTTCCCAGCCTGAGAGGATAGCAGTCAAGGAAAAAGCAGAGGGGAGAGAGAGAACACACAGTAGAAAGGGAAATGCTCTTCAACTAAAAGTGCTCTTAAAAGTGCTTGTCCATCAGCTTTTGAATTGTTTGGTAGATATCAGAATGGACATTAATCTTGGGCAGAATAAAATAATACATGGAAAAGAGTTAAAACTTGATGGTTTCCCTAGAGGTCTTAAAAACATCACAAAGCAAGGATTTCTTGCCTAGTGAGGTGTCACTCAGCTCTACAGCCACATTGAGATCAACAATGAAAGGTAATTTATAACAATAAAACAATCATGTGTGCTATCTTGGAGTCATGAGCTTTGCATAGTTTATAAGTCCTGTAGATATTTTCATTTGCTCTTTAATTGCACTGTAAGTAACACTAGTTAAAATCACAATAATGGCATGCACTATTTTGGCACCTCAGTAGGCAATTTTGTATGGTTCAACTAAATAGGAAAGGTTGGCATTAGACTATTCCAATTCTATACTACAGCTCAGAGATCATGTGATCACAACCATTTGGAGCTCCAAAACATCTTCTGGTGCTACAGCTTCTGCTTCCAAGGGAGAGTGGGCTACCATCTGCCACCACAGTCTGTGAAACCGAGGAGGTTCCAGGATACAGGAGTTCCATTTTAAGCTGGGAATGAGTCTTGACAAACTAAAGTGAATGGCTGTCACTGCAAAGGACGCCTAGTGACAGAGGTTGCCTGTCCTCTTCCAGGGCTCCTGTTGATGTGTCTCTTTCCTGTAACACTAGTCTCCCCAGCCCTTCTCCTGTGTCTCTTTCTTGTTTTTACAGAGTTAAGTTTCAACAACCAGGTGCAGGGATGAATAACTTTAGTCCCACCACTTGAGAGTCAGAGGATCTCCATGAGTTTGAGGCCAGCCTGGTTGATATAGTGAATTCCAGGATATCCTGGGTCTACCCAGTGAGACCCTGTCTCAAACAAAAACAAAACTAAACCAAAGCAAATAAAAGCAAAGGAAGGAAAATACTTTAAAAGCTTAAATCCAAGGGGTCTTTTGTTCTAGGGAAAGGAGAACTGAACTAGGAAGCAGAACTTTGAACCCTGCTCCATGATTTACATTGCAGGACCTGGGCTGAGTAACTTTCTAATGTCCCAATTTCCTCTTTCCTTGTCCATCAAGTGAGGTGATGGCCCCTATCCTATCTCCTTAGATGGCAGTGCGCTGATGCTTCATTCTTTGGGCATTGCTTGTCCCCCAGTGACTTCATGTGCTGGAAATTTAGCAGTCTGGACTGTAAGTCTGGCAGTGTTGAGATGTGGGGGGACTCTAAGAGTGGCCCTAGTTGAGCTGGAGGGATGGTTCAGCAGTTAAGAGCACTGACTGCTCTTCCAGAGGTCCTGAGTTCAATTCCCAGCAACCACATGGTGGCTCACCACCATCTGTAATGAGATCCGATGCCCTCTTCTGGTGTGTCTGAAGACAGCTACAGTGAACTTATAAAATAAATAAATATTATTATTTTTTTTAAAAGTGGACCTAGTGAGGAGCTGCCCTCAGAAGGGATTAGTTTAGCTTTCACTGGGAGAGCATCTGACCTCTAAGCCATCGCGTCTTCCTGCCTCTTGTGCTAATGTGCTGCACCCAGAATGAGGGCCCTCATCAGAAGCCAGGCAGATGGGCTGCCTGATCTAAGCTTTCAGACCCACAAACTGGGAGCTAAATAAACCCTTTTCCTTTATAAAGCACCTAACTTCTAGTATTTTGTTACAGCAACAGAAAACAGAGAATGCATAAAAGTATAGGGCAAAAAATCCTGAAAAACATTGAACAGTCATAAAGAAATAGGAGTTATCAGTTATTAGTTAGAAATGAACCTCCTATATAATTAGTTAGCTTTTTATATGTTCTAGACTTGTTTCTGCCTCTGTGGGTCTCTATGTTTACCTCTTAGGCCTGTCATGTTTTCCATGGGTCCTGGTAGCTCATGTGGCCCAGCACCCAGCTGTTTGCTGCTTCCTGGCATGGCACTGAGTAGCTAGTAGCTGCCTATCATAAAGTGCCCTTTTGCTATTACCCAGCAACAGCCCGTTATTACTAACCAGGTCTGCTTTTCTTGACTGGATGATAGCTGTTATTTCACTAGAGAGTGAGTCTTAGCCCTGGCTCTTCAGCACTTGAGAGAGCAGTCTGAGCTGGAGCCTGCAGTGCTCTTCCTACCTCTGTCTCCCAGGTACAGGATTGCAGGTGTGCAATACGATGAGGCCTTTGTTATTTTGAGACATGGTCTTACTCTGAAGCTCAGGTTGGCCTGAAATTTATGTTGTAGTCATGAACTCAGGATAATCCTCCTAACTGGGCTTCCCTAATGCTGGGGTGACAGAGGTGAGATGCTACCTCTGTCTCGCTCTTTGTTTCTTTCTTTCTTTTTTCTGTTTTCATTCCTCCCTCCCTTCCTTCCTTCCTTCCTTCCTTCCTCCCTCCCCTCCTTCCTTCCTTCCTTCCTTCCTTCCTTTATTCCTTCTTTCCTTCCTCTCCTCCTCTTTCTCCTCTTCCTCCTCGCCTTTTCTTTCTCCTCCTTCTCCTTCCTTCCTCCTTCTTCTTTTAATGCAAATATGTTTCATAAATATAGATTGGCCTCCTGGAGAATTCAGCTTGGTTATTTTCTCTGTGATATCTCGTCTCTTCAATACTGGGCTCTGTCCTGGACAGTCAGATCCCAGTACTACCTCACTCCTATTAACTGCTGAGAGTTCCAGTCCAGTCGGGGCTACTGGAAGAAGCAGCATTCATTTTCCCCTCTCAGTATTCACGTTACTATGGCAACAAACATGCTTTAATCATTCAGTGTGTCTGAGGACTGGATTCTTAGTCAACATTATTTCCCTCACACCCTAGCCACTACAGTGGTTCTTTGAGTTTGGTGTTCAAAGTCCTGTACAGACTCTTGCTGACCATGTAGTTCTGATTATTCTTAGTTTTATTCTCTGGTGGCCGATGGCCTCACCCCTGGGTGAACATGACAGCTTGTCTCTTACTGGTGGTAAGGCTATTTCTGATACGTGGGTGTCTGCTTTTCCTTTTTCATCACCAGTCTAAATTAGTCCAAGGCCTCCATCCTTTCTGATCCAGAGCAAGGAGGGAAGTCTATTCTGTAAAGCCTCATCCGATGTCATCTTGTGTGCTTTTCTTCCCAGCCAGAGTGAACTTCCAGAGGGCAATGAGGATGATGGCACTCTTTACTACAGTGAACATTTCTTTCTATATAGTCACCTTTAAACTGGCACAGGGTCAAAGACAGCCAAGCAATGACTGCTTTATTTTGTCAACAGACATTAAACAGGATTTTGAAAAATTCTTTTCATATCAAATATATGAAACCATTGACACTCTTTAAAATTTCTTTTCAGTGGTTGGGATTGAACCCATGGCCTTATGCTTGCTGGGCAAGTGTTCTACTCTTGCGTTACATGATGTTTTAGATACTTTTAAATGAAGTTCCTTCACATTACTTTTCTCATAAGTAACACCTGAATTTTATTGCTGTGGAAAATGTCCTAGTTTCTAAAATATTTGGAGACTGTAGCCATTTCAGTTTCGAGGAATAAAGTTTATGGGACCAGCCAGACTGATTTTGAGAGATTAAATCGTGTGCTATTGGTCATTCATTCATTTGTTAAGCAAGCTTTTACCAAGCACTGCCATTTTGGGTATTGTATTTATAACAGTGAATAACTCCTGTGTATATTCTCAAATTGTTTAGTGTTTACTCAGAGACAGCCTTCCACCTCTGTGCTACCCCTCCACCCCCCATCCACTGGACGCTCAGTACCGAGTGCTAGGCTGCGTGAGGGAGGGCTGTGGTTATTATTACTTAACTTGGACAGGCCAATTGTTCAGTTTCTAAAAATCCCTAAACAAGGAAGTTCAATAACTTTCCCTTCAATTGTTCACTTAACATTAATATCTTTAGAGGTTGCTTCTTCATTGCTGTCTCCCTCAGATGTCCATGTGCTTAATTATGGGTATGAGACAAAGACTTTAGGAGTCACTGATTCAGGCCAGTCTTTGATGACCATGAATGTCCTGTGTCTGACATACTTAGGTCAAACACAGTTGGGGCAACAAAGATTCTATTGCACTCAAAACCTGCATCTGAGACAACCATTAAAGAGTTATAAAAAGGTCAACTGGATTAGCATCTTAGAAGGCCGCTGGCTTGGCAGAATGGGCCTAACTCCTCAGGTAGCAAAGGGTGGTGACAGAAGCCAAGCTTTAGTGATAAGTGTTGCTGAGAGAAATGACTCCCTACGGGGTAGAGTCAACATGGAGACTGTCATGCAAGTTTGGAGGACAAGGAATTTTAGGGGCAGTTTTGTGATGGAAATAAGATTACGATGAGGTCAAGATTTTATGGGAAGTGGGGGCACATAGGATTATAAAAGTATAATTTATGAACTATGACTGTGGTTATTTTGCAGTCTTGATTAGTCTGTGTATATTTATCTTAACATATATGTAAGAAGAGAACATGGTCTCAGTTTCCTGGGCATAAGAACGAGTTGGTTTGTTTTCCCTTTGCTGCTATGCTTTGTTTAGCTATTGTGAACCTACAAATGGATGCACTTTCATACTTGACGTGAGGCTGTAGGTTCCTTGGTGCTTTAAGCCACTGAACCTGGCTTAGAAGCAGCTCGTTATGAAGCCATGCTCGTTTGCCTTTTCATAAGTCTTGCAACACTCTGGTGGGTTTGTTTCCAGTATGCTGTCTGGATGATTGTGGCATGGATAACTGCAGTACTGAGATATTAGAATTCTTAAGAATAGAAAAGAAATTTATAGTAGTTGTCTTAGGGTTTTTATTCCTGCAACAGAACAGCATGACCAAAAAGCAAGTTGAGGAGGAAAGGGTTTATTCAGCTTACACTTCACATTGCTATTGATCACCAAAGGA
>NW_021605225.1:78551-99695 GCF_004785775.1 Grammomys surdaster | reverse complement strand
TCTCTCTCTCTCTCTCTCTCTCTCTCTCTCTCTCTCTCTCTCTCTCCATATATATTTGGCTTTTTGAAACAGGGTTTCTCTGTGTAGCCCTAGCTGTCCTGAAACTTACTTTGTAGACCAGGCTGGCCTCAAACTCAGAAATCCAACTGCCTCTGCCTCCCAAGTGCTGGGATTAAAGGTGTGTGCCACTACTGCCCAGCAAGGGCTGGGCCCTCTCTTATTGATCACTAATTGAGAAAATGCCTTACAGCTGGATCTTATGGAGGCATTTTTTTCAACTGAGTCTCCTTCCTCTGTGATGACTGTAGCTTGTATCAAGTTGACACACAAAACCAGCCAGTACACTAATGTTATAAGGTTCTCTCTCTATATAATGTTATAAACTTAAAATTTAAGCATATAGATCTCATGTAAAGTGTTGTCAGCTACTCCCTCCCTCATGGCTTAAATATCTAGAGAAATGGAGGGAAAGCAGAGAACCATTATGTGAGACTCAGAAGATGAAGGGACGGTGGTTGGATATTTTTAAGTGAGTGAGCCACTGGTGGCTGAGGTCACTACAATGGGGAGGGCATTGTCTTTCTTTGCTTTTGTTGTCTGTCTCATTCAAAGTTTTCAAACCTATTGTTTTCCTGTCTTCTCACCCAGGCACTGGCCTTATTTATTCCTGACTTTTGTGGATTTGGTCTATGGCTGCTCAGTTGTTGAGATACTATATCAGAGTGGATACATTGTGGAGACACTTGGAATATTGGCCTACTCTGGTTTCAAATTTGTGACATTTTTCTACTCTTTGCACTATTTCTTCCTGAGATCTCTCTTTCTCTCTCTCTCTCTCTCTCTCTCTCTCTCTCTCTCTCTCTCTCTCCCTCCCTCCCTCTTTCTCTCTCTTTTTCTCTGTGTCTGTCTCTCTGTCTCTGTGTCTCTCTGCTTTGTCTCTTTCTGTCTCTCTGTATTTCTCTGTCTCTTTCTCTCTTTTAGACAAGGTCTCACTTATATAGACCCAGTTGGCCAAGAACTCAAGAGTTCAGCTTGCCTCGGCCTCCCGATTGTTAGTATTAAAGACACACCACCATGCCCAACTACTTTTTTAAATCTTTTACATAAAGATTCTAAAATTATTTTGTCAAACGTTCAGTTAATCAAACTTAATGACTTTATTTTTGGATTTAGGGTGCCTCTTTGTAACTCAGGTTGGCCTGGAGCTCATAGAAACCCCTCTGCCTTAGTCTCTGTTATCTGGCAGACATTATGATGTATTCTGAGCTTGAGGAGATGAATAGGGCATAGCCAGAGAAGGCTAATCCTAGAAGTATCAACCTCAAAATTGTAAAAGTTATGTTGAGTGCTATGATAGGCAGTGGTGGTGCACACCTTTCATCTCAGCACTCAAGAGACAGAAGCAGAAGGATCTCCAAGTTCGAGGCCAGCCTGGTCTACAGAACAAGTTCTAGGACAGCCAGGACTACATAGAGAAACCCTGCCTTGAAAAAAACAGAAACAACTCAAACAGACAAATGTAATGTTGGACTTGGACTATGTGGTTTGAGGATACATATGGGCACATTTGAAACATACTGAAGTTGATGCACAGGGATCTTCCTTCCTCCAGCTCTCTCTGAGCAAGTTCTGAGGTCAGGGGAGGGCTTTTTTTTTTTTTTTTTTTGCTTTCTATGCATATGTGACATTTAAAACTTCAAATACCTAGCATTGTTCTAAGTAATTTTCCCTGCAGATAACCCTTGGGGACAGGGATAATCACACTGATACAGCAGAGATAAAAGGAGATTAAGCAGCCAGTGGAGAGACAAACAGCCAGTAAGAGCTAAGCCAGGTTCATGGTCAGGTCACCTGTTTGTAACTGTTCTATGCTGATTCTCCACTGGCTCCTGCCAGAAACCAGCTCACTCGTGATTGTAATCTGTTTTAGAGGTGAAGGAAATGAGCAATACTCAAAATTGTTTAATTCTTTCAGTGAAAAGTCTTTGAGAAGTTTTGGTGCCTGATATTAATATGGCTACCTCACTCTCCTTCTAAACATCTTTTGGATACTCATGGGCATATTTCATACTGATTAACATTTGTGTCTCAATTTGGAAATTAAACTGTAAATGAACTAGGTGGTGCTATTGGTGGTAGAATTACCCTGTCCTTTTTTTTTTTTTTTTTTTTTTCAAGACAGGGTTTCTCTGTGTAGCCCTGGCTATCCTGGAACTCACTCTGTAGTCCAGGCTGGCCTCGAACTCAGAAATCTGCCTGCCTCTGCCTCCCAAGTGCTGGGATTAAAGGCTTGCGCAATCACTGCCCAGCTACCCTGTCCTTTTCCTTTTTATTTGGAAGACAAGATCATCTCCATTATGATTCTAGGAAGAGAAAGCCTCTTGTTTATAATGTTGGCAGAAATGTGGTTCAAGTTGAAACATTTCATGAAATCTGTCTGGAATTCTAAACAGAGATTTCAGGAAGGCTCAAAGGCTTCTGGACAGCAAGGTCAGTTTCAGGGAAAAAGAAACATGATTTCTAGCAAGTTCTCAAATTCTAAGAATGTTTTCTTCCTTAAATCACAGAGCAGTAGATATGCTCTCAAAGTGGTCTCTGTTGCTTCTTTACTGTTTGGAAGCCAGTTCTCTCCTATCTGAGAGGGCTCAAGTGGGGCTTTTCTAATAGTTTTCTGGGCCTATTTTTATAATTCTGAACAGATTGCCAGTGGGGAGGGGACATAGGACCCTAAGCTTAGATAAAAGTCTTGGTATTGTTTGATTTATACCCTATATAAAGGGTGCTTGTATTCCCAACACATAACAGGAAGAAGTATTTACAAAAAAATAACAATTTATCGCCTTCGTTTGCAGCTGCATGATGTTTGTTCTCTTTAGTTTTTTATTTTTATGAGTGTGTGCCTGCATGTATGTGTACACTATGTGCATGCCTAACAACTAAGAAGCCAGAAGGGGTCATATCCTTGGAACTAGAGGTACTGATGTTTGTGAACTGCCCTGTAGGTGCTGGGAATCAAACCCAGTTCTGCTGACAGAGCAGCAGCTGCTCTTACCCACTGACAAATCTCTACTTCCAATGTTCTTTATCAATACAGAATGGCCCATGTGGACGGCCAGAGGTAGATTTCTTTCCATTAAAAAACATTTATCACACTTCTCCATTTCATTTGGGAAGTGACTGAAAGATCTGAGGCCTTCCAGTAACAACAGCCTGCCTGGATTCTGATCCTTTGGCGATACAATAGGAAGAAGAATTGAAAAGCATTCCTCAGAGATCCTTATGACTGCTTCCAGATGACACAGCAGCTCTCTAACAGTGGTCCTGTTAAGCTTGAAGTCTCAGTGTAAAAAGCAGAGTGGGTTGTCTGCCATGCCAGGTTTCAAAGGGCCTCCGCTCAGTGAGGAAGATAAGACAGAGACAGGGATGACTCTTCTGCATAGCACTCTTACCTGAGGCCTGGAGGGTTTTTCATTTTGTCAAGGCCCAGCTTTTGTGGCAACTCCAGAGAATGATATCTAGGCATTTGTAAAGCTTAGCTACCTGGGTACCATTCTTGTTATTGGCATCTGTTTTTGAGATAGTGCCACACCAATGTCTTCCCAGAGAAGGGATAGGATGATGGTGGGAGGGGCTCTGTGAGAGGAGGACAGGGGTGGGGCAGTGTTTAGAATGTAAATTAAAAAACACTTGGATCTCTCTCTCTCTCTCTCTCTCTCACACTCTCTCTCTCTCCCTCCCTCCCTCGTCCTCCCTCCCTCCCCCCCCCCCCCCCGTCTCCAGGGTTTCATTGTGTAGCCTTGGCTGTTCTAGCTAGAACTACCTCTGTAGAACGGGTTGGACTTGAACTCAGAGATCTACCTGTGTCTGCCTCCCAATTGCTGGGATTATAGGCATGTGCTACCACTCAGCTTGTATTTATTTCTTAGAACTGTAGGTAAGTGTACAACTATGTCCAAATAGAAAGTAAAAAAAAAAAATCTGACTAATGACGGGATGGTGAGTGTGTGTGTGTGTGACAGATGTGAGATAAAACCCGTGGCAACTGGGTGAGAATATCAAGGTATATTTAGCTGAATGGTCTTCCTAAAATTAATGTCTATTCAGAACCTTAGACTGAAACCTTATCTGGATGTAGAGTTTGCAGATATAATTGTTTAAATCGGGTCACACAGGACTAGGGTACACCCTGATTACTTGATGTCCTCATAAGAAGAGACAGTCCTAGATAAGCAGAGATTGAAGTTATATTTTCATTACCCAGAGGCAACCACATGATGCTCTAGTGACTCCTGGAAGTCAGAAGAGAAGGAGGAGTCAACTCTGGTGACTCTCGAGGGAGAAGGACCTGCCAGTATACTGACTTCAGACTTTTACCTCCCAGAACTAAGATTTGTTTTGTTTGTTTTAGTTAACCAATTTCATGGTAATTTGTCCTAGCACCATGTTATGCTACTTTCTGAAGAAATGTAAACAAACATCAATTTATTCTTCATAGGGCACTGGTGACCGACCAAAGAAACAACTCCACTGAAGGCTAATGAACTGGTGACTTTACTGGGATTTTGTAAGAAGCAAGCGTGAGGGGTTGCTTACAGGATCATGGATGACTCAGTTGCATCGTCAAAATCTAACACACACACACACACACACACACGCACACACACACAAAGATGATGGTAACTTTTTGATAGCTCTTTCCTGTTTTGCTGGATGTGGTTAGAAAATTAGGGATCAACCAGTCCCCAAGGGGACCTAGGATTACACACATGCATTTGTGTCAAGAAACTCGTCGCAGCAGGAAGATAGGAAGACATCAGAGAGCCAGGCTCTCTACCCAGCTCCTGCTGCCAAGACTCATCTGGATGCAGAGGTGGACTTGCTGATCCCCAGGCCTGAGAGCTCTGCTGAAGCCCAGAGTTCACTTGATCCAGCCTCTAGGACTCAGCAGCTGCTGCAGACAGAAGGATTCATTCCTGTCTCACTCTCCAAGACTCTGCACTATGCAGAGGGAATTTACCCCTGAAGCTACTTTCTTTCAGCTTCCAAGACCAGTGGATCCTATCTTTGAGACTTATTTCTGATCTACAGACTTGATGTGCAAGGAAGGGACTGTTCCCTGCTGGTGCCACCAATCCCCGAGAACTTTGATCTATAACCCTTTTCAGATCTCTAATGCTCTCAGAGCTAGCATCCCACTGCTACCAAGTATTCCAATTACACATTTAAAGGTAGTTAATTCTGAATTGACAACAAAGCAACTCCCATTTGTGCTCCTTGCCATCTGCCCTCTCTGTCCTAGGAAGGGCAGACAAGAACTTGTCTAGATAGATAGTCTCCATCCAGATTAAACCATGTATGATGAAAACCAGGCTGGTGACAGTTCATGAGTGCTGTGTCCTTGGTGCTCCCAGCCCAACTTGAGTCAGAACAGTCTACCTTCCCCAGAAGTTGCTTTCTATTTCTATAGCCTTGTGGGAGGGGCCTTGTAAACCCTCTAGGTTTCAGGAGCTTCCTGGGTATCTACGTTTTAGTTAACTTCCTGAGTTTTATGTGCCTTCCTCTTTTTTTCCTTCTAGGAAAGAATGTTTGTGTTCAAAGGAAATAGATACACAACGCTCTGCTTCTCTATAACATGTGTTCCAACTCCTTTCCTACAATGCTGTTATATTAAAGGGATAATATAAATGTTTGATTGCTTTGTACCAACTATGGAGCATTGATCCACTATGCTACAATAATATTTATTGTCAGGCTTTGACCAGTTATGAATCTTTGCAGGAACTGCTGCTCACTGCAAAAATAGATGAGTTACCTGGACAAAATAACAACCAAAAAAAAAAAAAAACAATTACAAAAAAAACACACCACAAGCAACACATATACACACAAAACAACAACAACAAACCCAAAACATAAACCCAAACAAACTCAAAAAAAGCCAGCAAAGAAACTTCAGAATCAAGTTATATCATAGAGGAAATGGACTGCACAGACATCTACAGGATATTCCATTCAATATCTCAGGATTACATATTATTCTCAGCAGCTTTTTGAATTTTCTTTAAAAAGAACTAGAACACATTTCAAGCCATAATGCAGGCTTAAAAATACAAAAGAAATAAAACCTTTTGGAATCTTGTCAAATCATAATGGAGTCAAAAATCAGTAGTAAGTAGTAAAAAAACATAAAGATATGGAAACTTAATGCTCTTATTGGTAAGTGTGCCATTGAGGAAATCAAGGAAAGGAGACTCCTGGATGCAAAGGGAAATGAAGACAACTGGCCAACTCTTCCGGGCCCCAGCAGTGTCAGTTCTGAGGGAAGTTTACTGCTATCCTTGCCTACATTAAAAACATCAGAAAGCTCTCAACCAAATAACCAAGTGATGCATCTCAACACCTCATAGGGAAAAGAGAACAGCAAATCTCACACTAGTAGATGCAACTAGGTAGTAACAATCAGGAGGGAAATGAGCAAAATGAGGCTGAAAGAACAGCAGGAATGGTTGGGCAAACAGAGATAGGATGACCAACTCTTAGCCAAACTAACCAAAAGAAAAAGGGAAGCCTCAAGCTAAAATTCAAATTAGAGATGAAGATGAGCACGCTGCATCAGAGTCTAATGACATTCAGAAGACCCTTAAGGGATAGTTTCAAACACATTTTAGTAAATTAAAAAAATCTAGAAGTGGCAAAATCCCATATACAGCCAGTCAGAATGAAACTGAGCGGATATGAAACTGTAGACATATCTGTTAAGAAGCAATGAGATTGAACAGTCATAAAGACGATTATGACAACCATAACCACCACCACAACAAATCAACACCAATAACTACAACAAGAAGAAGCCAAAATCAAAGAAAAGACCAGGACCAGAAAAGTGCTTCTGACTTCTGCTCGATCTTTAACAAAGAGCTTATACCTCAACTCATTTCATAAAAAGGAATTATATATAATGAACCTTGATACCCAGCTATTACCTTGTTATCAAAACCAGACTAGGACATAATAAAAAAGGGAAAGGTATGTACTAGTTTTCCTGATAGACATAGATGCAAGAAATTCTCAAAAACTAATAAAAACTCAAATTATTCAATGCATTAAGGACATCATATGCTATGACCAAATTAGTTTCATTCCAAAGACAGAAGAATGGTTCAACAGACACAAGTCAATACACTTAATAATTAGAATCAAAGGATAGAAATCACAATAAGGACAGAAGAGATCTTTGATAAAGTTCAACATCCCTGGATGAACGGAGCCCTAAAGAAGCCTGGGAGAGAAGGAGCATATTTTAGCACAATTAAAAACTGCATGATAAACTGGTACCCAACATTGTATTACATGGCAAAACCTAAACATAGTCCCTCTGATTTTTTTCCCACTTTTTCTGAAGTAGAAGCCGAACTCAGGGCCTTACTTGTGTTGTGCAAGCACTCCACCAAAGAGCTGCTTCCCAGCTTCACCTCTTACATCAGCAGCCAGGTAAATGGCTCACTCTTCAGTACACTGCTTGAAGTCTTAGCCAGGCTGATAAGACAAAAGGAAAAGGGTGGGGCAAGTCAGAAAGGGAGAAGTCAAATTATCTCTATTTTTAGATGGCATGAGCTTATGCTTAAAAGACTAATTCCATTGGAGAATTCATAAACAGAATATCTTTCAACAAAGTAGCAGGGTGCTAAATCAACATGTAGAAATTGCTAGTGTTTTATATATCAGTAACCGAGAAACAAATCTGGAAAACAATTTTATTTATTATGGTCCCAAAGACTACACAGGGATCAGCTTCTGTAAGGAGATGAAAGACCCGTACAAAGAAAACTTTAGGACACTAAAGAACGGAGCCATGGCAGGTACGAGAAGATGGGGGATCTTCTATATTCATGGACCAGCAGTTAGCATTGTGACTGTAGTTGTAGATTTAATGTGATCCCTGACAAAAATCTCAATGACCTACTTTACAGAACCAGAAAAAGACAGTATCTTTTGTTCATATAGAGTGATTCTGGCAATTATGCAATGCTGGAGAAATCACAAAACCAGATTCCAGTTACACTTCAGAGCGAGAATGACAAAAACATCACATCATGCTGCTCACACAAAAGCACACATGGAAATGTGTAGCTTAACAACTATTCCTCAAAACCACAAGCCTACCACCTCTTCCCAAAGCCCAGGAAGACCCCAAACCAAACTACCCAACCAACCAAGCTCCTGACAGAACAGTGAGACTGAATTCTGAAGGAGAGGCTGAGGGGCGGTAAAAATGATCTAAGTGTTTTACAAGCACCTATAAACTGTCATACAGAAGTCTATTAATTTGTACAAATAAAATATGCTGACAGAAGCTTAAAAAGAAAGGTTCAAAACTAAATATAGCCATGAGAAGTAGGAAGCAATAACTTTGTAAGTGGATTCTACATTTTAGTCTGCTTGGCTTAGTTTGAGGACCATAAAGATGCTCATATGTCCGCTAATTGAGCAGAAATAGTGTGGGTTATGCGTATTCTAATTTTTTTGGATTTATTTTTATTTTATGTGCATTGGTGTTTTGTCTACAGGTATGTCTGTGCACCATATGCATGTAGCACCCATGGAGGCCAGAAAAGTGCATGAGATCATCTGGAATTGGAGTTGCAGATGGTTGTTAAGAACCCAACAACCTAGGTCCTTTTTGAGAGCAGAGCCATCTCTCAAGACCCTGGCATAGGGTTTTATTTATTTGGATTTAATGCTAACATTATTCTGATACCATTTTCAATTCATCAATCATATGCTCCTTAAGAAGTATTTTTTTGGACCAGGTATGGTGGCACATGAGGCAGAGCAGGCTCTCTGTGAACTGGAGGCCAGTGTGTTCAACATAGTGTCAGGCTACATAATGAGAACCTGTCTCAACAAAAATTCACTACTTTCTGAGTTACAAGTAGAGAATATACAATAAAAGAATATTATCTCTGTTACTAAAGAGTTTACCAGAAAGTAACGGAAGTGGAGTTTGTTTTGCCAATTGAATATTTTTCCATATGTTCAAAATACTTTAAATGAGGTCCTATAACACAGATTTCATTTTTACCATCATTTTAAAGGTGAAGAAGCCCAGGACAGAATATTTAGAAATATCCCTAATCTTGGCAAAGTCAGGCCATGGACTCAGTTACATTAAGTACAATGTTACTACACCCGTCTTTGGGAAGAGCACATACTTATGCATTTGTGCTAGTTAGCTTCAGCTGTCAATTTGACACACTGGAGTCACCTCAGAACAGACAACCCCAGTTGAAGAATTTCCTAGCTCAGATTGGCCTGTGGGAAAGTTTGTGGGGCATTGTCTTGTTCTCAGCCGAGGCAGGTGGGTTCTGTACACCGTGGGTGGCACCATCTCATATAGGTCCTGGCCTGGATGAGAAAGCTAGCCAAGCATCAGTCTGGGAGTGAACCAGCAATAGCATTCTTCTGAGATTTCTGTTCCAACCTCCTGTTTGGGTTCGTGCCTTGACTTACCTTACTGATGGACTGGCCGAATAAACCCAAAGTTGCTGTTGATCAGGGTGTTTTATCATTCACCAGGAAGCAAAACAGAACAACATTAATAACAATGAAGCACAGACACATACAGAAAACATACAAACCAGCCGCTAAGCTGGCTGGATGCTTTGAGGTTGGGGCTGGAAGATCACAAATTTAAGGCTGTATAGTGAGTTCCTTGCTTGATAGAAGGTAGGAGGCCAAATGGAGTGATGGTGGGGTGGGAGGCAGGTGAGAGAAGCTTCCTGATTTCAGTCCCCAACTAGAGCCCCAAGAGTGACATTACTAGTTCTATCTTAGTGACGTCTGTAGCTTGGGAGAGTTCTGTAAAGCAGGCAGGGGAGAAACTGATGCATTCTTTTTCCAACTTCCTTGAGAGGGAAGCCATTCTTTTTCTGGGAGAACACTATCACATAGCCTTTAACACACACACATTGCTGAGTAATTTGGGGAGCATTTGTTCAGTAGCACAGTCTATTTTCCCTCCCTTTAGGCTTCCCTGGAGCCCTTAGTTGCTTTAATAGCTACAGAGGATCTAGTGAAGTTAAAAGATGCAGGGTCATCAGAAACCGCCATGGATAGGATTAGAAGGTTTGTAGGATTTGAGTGGAATCCCTGAACACTTGGCAGGCTATCAAGTTTTGCTTGTTTAACTAAACTTTCTCTGTAGCCAGAGTTGAATTCTTGTCAACTCTAGAAAAGTATTAGACTAGACAGACTGGTTATCTGTGGCTTGTCAAGGAATATTTACACTAAAACCAGAAGACAAAGTCTTTTGTCCCTGGTTTTATCAGAATACTCTTGGTACCCAAAGAACATGATCTTCCCTTAATTATTTTATAGCATTTTGGTTTTTTTTTTTTTTTTTGGTTTTTCGAGACAGGGTTTCTCTGTGTAGCCCTGGCTGTCCTGGAACTCACTCTGTAGACCAGGCTGGCCCCGAACTCAGAAATCCGCCTGCCTCTGCCTCCCAAGTGCTGGGATTAAAGGCGTGCGTCACCACCGCCCGGCCGCATTTTGTTCTTAATAGAAATATTATTTTATGACCAGCCTGGCTACTTGTAGATATAACTATCATCAGTGCTTATTAATGGGATTTATGCTTTTAGTTACACAAAAATTGATGTGACATACAGAAAGATGCACTTCAGCATTTACTTTATAGCTTTCCCCTTGAATAATATATGAATTTACACTTGTTAAATATCCCTATATTTTTCAGCTTTCTGTCATTGTGACAAAAATATCAGAAAATCAAATTATGGAGACAAATTACATTGCTCATGGTTTTAGAGACTTTAGTTTGGTTAGCCTGATGCTTTGAGATCAAGGCAAGGCAGTGAGTGTGTCTTGGTGGAAGGACATGACAGAGGAAGCTGCTAATTTCATGGCATCCAGGAAACAAAGGAGAACATATAGGCTGGGACGCATTGTGCCCTCCAATGGTATATCTCTAGTCACCAACATCCTACCTTGTAAAGGTTTCCACTGTGCCCAAAATCTCCAACCTGAGGACTGAACCTTAGAGACATTCCAGACCCAAACAGTATTGAGCCCCTTTCTGTTGGAAACCATGTTCTCTGTCTCTTATGGATAGTATTTAATTTTGATCTTACGACTGCCCCAGAATGTAGGTATTGCTAACATATGATGCAGAGGGAGACAGAGGCTGAGAGAGATTAAACTCTCTGCATAGGTTTAAACCTGCAAGTGAGAGTGAAGCACCTGAATTCTAGTGTCTGGTTTTAAGGGCCACACCTTTATTACTCTACCGCATCACTTCCCTGAATGGGAGAAATACTGAAGATGAAACCAGCACTCACAGTATTAGAATCCGAGGCACTTCAGTCAATCGAATCAATGGCTCATCACTTGCTTTGACATGAACAAAAGTTAATTCTCAATCCATGTTAGTTTAAGCTTACTCCCTGCCTTCATCTCCAACTATTTTTTTCTGGTTTAATTGAGACCAAAAAGCTCCATTATGGTCTGTTTTATGGCTAAGAAGCTTCTTATTTCATCATCACTCAAGTATTTGACTGTCCATCAGACTCCCCTGGAAGCAAGAATCTTCTCTCTGTTGAGATGTTAAGAGGAAAACAGGTGGATTTCTATGAGTTTGAGACCAGACTAGTCTACATAGTGAGGCCCTGTCTCAAAATAAACCAAAAAAGCAAGACTAAAATAAAAGAAGCACTCCTTGGTAACACCACCCTTTGACACAAGTCAAAGGGACTGTCTACTGTGTCTACTGGAAGGCTCCAGTCCTTTGGGTCCTGATATGCAGCACATCCGTTGTGTGGCGGCTCCTCAATCAGTATTGAATTACACTTTAATTGCTTACATGTTTCACCTACTGACAGCTTCATTGAAGTCTCCCTCCATACTTGCCCGGATCACATCTGATCTTCACTGTTCTCTCTCTTTGACTTGACTTTGACTTTATGCTGTAGAGCATCCACAACTGAAAAGGAGCTCTGCTTCCACATGGGAGGCATTCAGGAGTCAGTGGGATGCTGAACACCTATCTTAATAAAGTGGGGATGGAGAATAAAGAATGGTAATCTTTACCTTCTCCTCATTTGTACATGTGCCTGAGAAATCATAAAAATGGAAGATTCTGGCAAAATGCAGAATCGGAGGGTAGTCTGTTTCCCTTACTTGGTTGTAAATGAGAAGTGATGTTTTTATCCAGAGAGACATTTCTGCAGCCTGGGGGAAAGGAGTCACCCAGACCATGGTTACAACTCTGCTCATTGAGTTTTTCCTATCAGGAACATTCCCATTTGGTTGGCTGGTGATGTGTTATGTGGGGAGAGTCAGGATATTTTTACACTGTGATATTTTAAAGAAATTATCTTTATTTTTAAATGTTCATCTGGATAGACATGCCAATGAATATTTAGGCCACATTTTGAGCAAAACTCACAATGTTTTTTTCCCCTAAACTTTACATGTGTACACAAGATGACACAATTTTACAGTCTTAAAAGAACAAAGCAGGAGGAATCCAAGCTCATAACCAAGTCAGCGTCAGTGAGCAGATCTGATTCAACACAAAAGGCCACAAAGCTCCGTGTGTTACAGAAGGACTCTTTGAAGATGGGGCTGCATGTGAGCTCCAAGGCCGTTTAAAGGAGGGAGGCTGTAAGCAGGGAGAGGAGCAACAACTGGTGTACTTAACCTAACAGGGCTGAGTTGGCAGGGTTTCAGGTATCAGGTCTGACTGCGGATTGGATGGCTACAAAGAAAGGTAGGCTTTGATCATC
This sequence comes from Grammomys surdaster, assembly GCF_004785775.1. NCBI lineage: Eukaryota > Metazoa > Chordata > Mammalia > Rodentia > Muridae > Grammomys > Grammomys surdaster. The sequence goes on along the minus strand of NW_021605225.1, from coordinate 86,892 downwards.
AGGCCTGATAGTGATGTATTCATATTTCTTTCTCTCTCTCTCTCTCTCTCTCTCTCTCTCTCTCTCTCTCTCTCTCTCTTTCTCTCTCTCTTTTTCTCTGAGATCTTGATATCTTACCTAAGAAAGTAGTTCTTTGAATCCTTTCTTTCTAAGTCATCAATTGATGAGCCATGAGCTAGCTGGGCCAGCAGACTTTAAAGACTTTATATCGACACCCGGGTCAGGGGCCGTGTCTCCACTACTTAGTAGATAGCCTGTATTAAATTATTCCAAGAGAGCCATTAGCAGGCAAAAAAGAAGAGTTTTCACAGTTAATTTTTTTTTCTCAACAAATGAGGAGCTCAAGAAGTTTCCAGACAGTAGAAATCGCAGATGCGTCTACCTCATGAGTCAGGCTCTGCCTTACTTCTGATTTTTATTATTTTTGTATTTTAACCATTAGATGTTTGATAGTTTCCATTGCTTGACTCCTCTTTAAGACTCGATTAGAACATGATGAAAACCTTTCCCCTATAAACCTGGAACTATCAAGAATGCTCTATCTATAATTCAATTATAATATAATTATAACTTAAGCAAAATCTACTTCCTAAACTCCAGGTAGAGACTCCATTGGCTCAAAACAATGTTTGCTTTACTGTTTCTATTTTTGTCATCCTGAGCAATTGATCTCCTTGATTTGATCTCATATGCATAAAAACAGACGGCTACAATCCAAAATGAGAGAGGTTTCAAAGCAGGACTCTATCTGCTGTATTCTCATGTGAGGCCTTGCTTAAGCTCAGAGCTTCAGAATAACAATAAGGAAATATATGTCAGTCCATAGATGCTTCAGAAATCAGAAGTTAGTGCTCAGTGTCCAAAACTTCCCTTCCTATCAGTGACGTCAGCGCCGTCCACCCACCTCACCAATTCTTCAGACTTTCTTTAGTCCCATCTGACAGTCTTGCTTACACTAGTGACAATATAATCAACTTTCCTATTCCCTCCACAACCTTAACTCTGTAAGCCCCAATCTCTCTGTGGAAACATATTCCGGGACAGGCACAGTTTTGACGTTTCACTTGTGTTATTAGGAGAAACAGAGAGCCCCACATTAGTTGCACTTAGGAAGTAAGAGCTAGCTGTTGCTATCAGCTTGAGAAGCGGCTTTATCATGGCAGAAATGCTCCCCTCTCCCACTACGTGTTAAGGTAAAGAGAAAGGAGCATTGGCAGTTTCCATATAACATTAATTATGCTAGAACTCATGAAGAAAAGGCTCAAAGCACAGTTTGGCTGAGTAAGAATGCTGTAATGCTGGATTTTACAGCCAAGTATCTGCAGATGGATGACAGTTCCAAGCTGACTCTGCTAGCTGCAGCCATAATGAACCACATCAACCTGCTAGAAAGCTAAAGTCCCTTATAAAACTGAAATAGCTTCTTTACTTAATATTAAATTCAGCTAAGCAGTTGTTCACATGAAACTCTAGAAAAAAGGAAATAATCCAGTTACTATCAACACCAAAGAAGCACACACCAACTGACCACGGACCAAAGGGACTTTGGTATTGTAGCCATATCAGACAAATGCATGGCATGGGGACAGGAAGTTCCCTGATGGTTAGGTGACAGGGTCATACAAGACTTTTGAAACCTGCTGTGTTTTCTGTGAGGCTGATGTACTCCGTGTTCCATAACAGGAGTTACATAAACACAGGCTTATCAGCCAGTTTGTTAAAACTGTGTGCAACATTGCTGCGCTGGAAGGGGATCACTAATCTGAGGAAACCGTACTTGGTGCTATAGATTAAAACTGTGGTCTCGATGCACGAGAAGTTTCTAAAAAACAGTTTCCTTCAAGACGGTACTCAGTTTTGACTTGTGACCTTAGCAGTAAAGCAGAGGTGGTCACCAAGGGCAGGCAGTTCAGAAAGACATCTGGAAGGATTTAGGTTGGGCAGCTTTCGGAAGAGGAAAAACGTTTAAAGTTAAGGCCTTTATCTGCGAACAACAGTATATTAATAAACTCTATACCATATTTACAAATGCATTCTTTTGTATTAAAACTAACAATATTCTGTTCACAGTGCCATTGTTTATACAGGTAGCAATCCCATAATACTCGTGTATTTTGGCATGGGAATCAGTAGCGTTAGGTATTTACAGAAAATGTACACGTGTGAATATAAACAGGTCACTGAATCCGTAAAAGACAGATTGGCTAATGGTGCAACAGAGATGAGCTGTACAGCACCGTCCACCCATGGGAGGGGACACGTGGTTTCGTAAATCGCAAAGGTGCCACATCTCTGACCCAACGTGGCATAAAGTCAATAGCAAAACAATGAAACCACTCTTAGGCTTGGGTACGCTGAGTATTCTTAGTCCAAAGTTTTAGACCCATTCTCTGGTGCATGAAATATAAAAGTTAAAAAGATTTATTATTTTATAATAATAATTATTATTAAAATAGAAGGTACTTTCTCTCACACTCTCGTTTGTGCTCTGGCACGTAAGATCAATCTTGCAGTTCCAAGTATGCTGGTGTCATGCAGGTCAGCTGTCCGATGGCGAACTCTAAAAATGCTCTGGACTTAGGAGCCACTGTCAGTCAGCCTGACCAAGGGCCAGAGGCAGACACGACAGAAGCGCCCCTTTCTTACTTCCAGTCTTTTCGGTTGGGGCAGCCACCCCAGAATCAGCTCCAATGACAGTATAGAGCTGCCCATGTCGGCAGCTAATGCTGAGGTGACAATGGCTTTTGTACACTTGGATCAACGAAGGGAGGCGGTAAGTGGCAGGTGGGTGGCATCGAAACCCAGCATGGTGGGCTTGTTGCGAGGGCAGTCGGACGGATGGCCGTGCTTCTGTGGACGGACAGATGGCCGCGCTCCAGCAGACCGCTATCTTAGGGCGTGGCACCTTCCGTCTGCTCCAGGGTCTCAGGTGTGGGGGCAGCCGGGTCCTGGCCGCTGCCCCTGCGTCTGTGCTGATTTGACAGCAGGCTCTTCCACTGGGCTTTGTTATGCGCGAGATGGCTTAGCATGTTCTCGGACAGGGTGCTGTTACCAGTGAAACGGGCCCACTCCCGGAACAGTGGCTCCACGATGTAAGTCATGAAACCTGCAACAGGAAAGGTCACAGACCAGGTCACCACAAGGGCGTCAAAGTCACCTCCTTCACAAGCACGGCTGAGACCCACAGTGCACCCGGCCAGGCATGGGTGGGCAAACAAGATATGCTCACTACCCTTAGTTTCACGGCTCCCACTAAAAATCCTTGTACTTCCACCTCTGCATTTGGGATAAGGAGCTGAGTACCAACCAGACCCTCAGAATTCTTGTGGTAAATGGCTTATCACCAGTTAAATGGTTAAAGCTCTTGACTGAAGTAATGGGTGTTAGCAGTTATTATCTGCAAAGAGAGACCGGCAAAAAAGAAAACGCAAAAAAGAACTAGGGAAGGCAGGTGGGGAGGGGAGGAAATAAATGTAGACGATACCATGGATTCAGATCAGAAAGATTCAGATGGCTTGGTGAGATACTTTTTCAAGATTATTATTTTATAGTATTGTCTTACCATCAATGACATCAGGCAACCACGTTTAAAATGAAGTCATTTTACTTTGTGTACGTGTGTGTGTGTGTTCATGTGGTGTTTTTGATTTTTTTTTTTGAGACAAGGTCTTGTTATGTAGCCTAGGCTAGCTTCTTGGTTTAGCCTCTTAGATTATAGACATTGTATCACCATGCCCAGATTAAACACTCTTTGTCAACACAGAGTTTTAAAAACAGTGCTAATTAGGGATTGAACCCAGAAGTGGGCGTGTGCTAGAGTTAAATGAGTCACAACTGAGAACGTGCCTGGCCCCTTTGATAATATATTTTTACCTGCAAGAAGAAACCCTGCTTTAGTGACTATAGATGACTGTTTGATGTTAGACTTCCTAGTTTCCTCCAACCCCTTTCCTGACAGGGTCTCGCTACTCAGCCCTGGCTGGTCTTGAACTCGTCTTGATTCTCCCGTCTCAGCCTCTAGAGTGCTGAGGTTACAGGACTCTACACTCATGCCCAGATAAAGTTTCTGTTCTCTTAATCATCAAACACTCATTGCCAACTAATCCTTTCTTACTGTTAATGTGTTTTCCACACAAAGATAGCTTTCTGTATAGTGTGGAATTATTGGAATTATGGCAGCAAATTTGGATTTATTTGCACTTTACTGTGCTTCCTTGAAATGGAAGCAAAAGAAAAAAAAGGCAGGATTTTTTGTAATAACATTTTCTCCAGCAACTAACCCTTTTATATTTATAAACATGTGAATTGTAAGACTTGATCTGATGCTATTATTGGACGAACGGCAGACATTTGGCCTTTGGGATGCTAGGGAGAAGGAAGCAGCAATGCAAATGGTTATTGTATGTTTCTGAAGTATCTTATGTGAAATGTGGCTTAAATCTTGTGCTGTGTCTTTGAGATAACCCAGGCTTAGGGAAGCCTCAGTGGTTTTATGTCTGACTGGCCGTGCTAACGGGTGCTGAGTCTCAGCACTTGAGATTTCCCTTTGGACCTGCTATTACATTTTCACCACTTTACATCGGAAGAGGTTATATATTTGACATTTTAAAAAAATACTGTTAAAATGATAGTCTTCTAAAATTCAAAGTGTGAATTTTAGGAAGTGTTACTTCCTAAGTAGAACAGTTACAGATCCAACATTAAAAAAAAAATCAACTCATTTTTCCCTTGATGTTACCCAGGAATTACCTCTGTATTTGTACTGTTTTATGTGAAGACTTTTTGCTTTGGATAAGAAAGTGATTTTAAAGTCTGAATAAGCATCAGACAGGCTTGGGAAACTGTTCCACCAGTGTGCTACCAGACACTCCAAGGATGAGCCCACTGTACCTGGTACTGTCCTTCTGGCATTGTGGGAGAGGAAGGGGGTGGTTTTATAGGAGACATGTGTTGAAGGAAACTTCTCTTTGTCTTCCTATAGATTTTACTGATTAGAGATTCATTTGGTTTCCTTTCTTTTAAAAATGCTAGAGAGAGAGGATTGTGAATGTGGAAAAAGAAGGAGGGGTGCAACTTACTTTTGGGCAAATGTGAACTACTTCCACAGAAAATCAAACCTAACTAAGACTCACACTCGGGAATATATCATTTTGGATTGGGATAAAAAACCAGGCAAAGCAATGCAGACTTTAACCACTGAGCCATCTCTTGGGAAGATGGAGGAAAGAAGGAAATATTGGATGGCTTACCCAGAGCTAGTGTATGAAATAGTCTCACGGGAAGCCACTCGTTAGCAATCTAATTTCAAAATGCAACTTGAAAAAAAAGAGTTTGGATGGCATTGTCCTGCATAGGTGGGCATGGCCTCTCTCAGGGCATGTGGGTTGTTAACTGAAAATCGAGGTACAAGGCCTGGAATTCTGTCCTATGAATTCTTGGTTTGGGAAGCCCCAGAGGCCTCCAAAACAACGTAAACTATTGCTGCTGCCCATGATTACCCATCACAACTACACTGTGAGACCATATTGCTGAAGATACCACACAATTTAGATATAAGATATAGAGAAGTAAATCCCAATCTGACTGGGAAGCTCCCTCCTTGATGACTAGTTTTCACTGTGCCAGAAGGCATCATACAGGCTGCTTTAGAGAAATGAGATTGTGTCTTCACCCAGTGCTGGACCCTGCATGCTGCAATAATGACCTGCCAGGCACGATGCGCCTACTGGCACACCAGTGCATGAATGTTCCGAGTTAACAGGTGGCTTTCTGACTGGACCTGAGGCCTGCTCCACAGGAAAGAATTTCCTGTCTGGTATTGCAATCCTAATCAGAAGTTTATGGCTACAGAGGTCACAGGCCCTAGGGTAGAACTTATTATTTCACTCAATGCTCATGCTGGCTAACTGTCTTCTCTTTGTGTTTATACCCACGATCTGGGCTGCTCTCCACCTTCATCAGAGAAGCTTCCTTCTGCAGTGGAGAGTGGCTCGGTGAGAAAGGCACAGGTAGTCAAAGTGCTGAGAGCAGATCAAAGTACCCAGCATTAAACAAGACACGTGTAATGTGATCAGATAAAGCAATAATCATTGTGGATGCACTAAACCACACTTGAGCAGCTTGCCACAGTTGACACTTGTGTGGTTTCATGAGCTCAGGACTGAAATGTGGTTTCAAGTAGAGAGTGGAGAAGCACTGTCATCTGGCCACAAGGGGACAGCAGAGCTCTAGGATTTCAGGCCTAGGGACTAGGCCATGGATTTCACTGTTGTGGATCAAGGTCTAAGGACCAGCACTGAAAGGATGCTGAAGCACTTACCTCACATGTGAAGGGCCTTAAAGCCTGATTCATTTGGATTTCCACTCTCTGAGCTCTGAAGAGACTGTGAATGGCTTAACTCAGTTTGACTTAAGGGTTTATTTTTTGTATGTGTGTTATGTTTCTGTGTGTCCATGTGTGCATGTGGTTGCTTATGTGTATATAGCTGTGCACATATGTGTACATGTAGTGGGAAGCCAGAAGCCAATAATGGGTGTCTTTCTCAGTTGTTTCTCCCTTTATTACTATTATTTATTTTTTGGTGTGTGTATGCATGCACGAATATGTGTGTGCATGCATGTGTACATGTATTTTGCTTGTATTCCTGTGTGTGTGCACATGTGTGTGCATGCCTGTGTGTGGAAGCCAGAGGTACACTGGATGGTTTTCTAAGATTACCCTCTACCTTTATTTTTAAAATTATTTAAAAAATGTTTTCTTTTAATTTACACATATGTATGTGTACCTATGTGTGGGTATGGGCATGTGAGTGCATGTGCCGACCAGGGCAGTTGTGAGTCACTGGACATGTGTGCTAACATCCAAACTCTAGTCCTCTGCAGGCAGTTACATGGTCTACACCACTGAGCCATTCATCTAGCCACCACTTTTTGAGACAGGGTCTCTCATTAGTTCAGCTAGGACAGCAGGTCAGTGAGCTGCTGGTCAGTGAGTGGGTCAGGTCAGTGATCGTCAGGGATCTTTTATCTCTGCAATTCCCCAGTGCTGGTTTCTGTGCCTGACTTCTTAGACATGTAGATCTTCATGTTTGTGTGCCCGTGAGGTAGGCGCATTATTGACAGCCATCTCCTCACTGAGTCCTCCTTATACTTCAAGACAAGGTCTCTCACTGGGCCTGCAGTTTGCCTGGCAAACACTTTACTGAACAATCCAGCGCATGGATTCTGTTTTTTTGTAGTGCTAGGGATAGATACTGGGCCTTGCACACTGCATGCAAGTGCCAGACTTCTAAGTCACCTTCTGAGCTCTTGGCCTTTAATACTGGGTCTTACTACACAGCTCAGTCTGGCATTGAGTTTGCTACATAAGTGTATGCTGGCTTTGAATTTATGATCTTAATGGCTCGTCACCCCAAGTGCTTGGATTATAGGTATGTACTACCAAGTCTTTCTTGATTCTCACTCTATTCTAAAATCACAAGGTTGATGTTGTAACTTAGTGTTTAGTTAAAGGTCTATAACAAACCCCATTCCTTAATTGTTCTGATTTTTCAAATGATAATTATCTAAAAGGTTGGTCATGATTAACAAGTTTGTCCCCAGCCATTTAGATCTCTGAAAGGCTATGTGTTGTTGTTGCTATTGTTATTATTATTATTTTTTTGTTTTTTTGAGACAGGGTTTCTCTGTGTAGCCCTGGCTGTCCTGGAACTCACTCTGTAGACCAGGCTGGCCTCAAACTCAGAAATCCGCCTGCCTCTGCCTCCCAAGTACTGGGATTAAAGGCGTGTGCCACCACCGCTCAGTTATTGTTATTACTATTACTACTACTATTACTGATTATTATTATTAATTATTATTTTGTGACTCCTGGTAGAGGTGTCCAGCTGTTCAGTTTAAATAAACACAGATTTCAACTCACCAATTTGTATGCTAGGGATTGAATCTTTCTGTTGATTACAAAGAGGACTGATTTCCAGTTCAAACTTCTGTTCAAGGTCACCTAAGAAGAAAGAAGAAGAAGAAGAAACACATAGCAATTTAAGAGTTCATAGAATGTGCATCAAAAACCTTAATGACCCTGTTGGAGGAAATCATGCTGGGGGTTACTGTTCCTTCTGTTTGAATCATCAGGAACCCTTTAGGACCCTTGGCTCTTGGAGCTGCCTGAAGACATAAACCCACAGGGCATCAGCATCCCGAACACTGGCTCCTTTGAGTAGGTGTGCTTGACAGCAGGACAAACTTATAAAAATTACATCTATTTATTCTCTCCCTCTTCCTCCCTTCGTCTCTTCTTCCTTCCCTCTCTCCCTCCTTCTCTCTCTCTCTCTCTCTCCCC
>NW_021605225.1:60251-78451 GCF_004785775.1 Grammomys surdaster | reverse complement strand
CGTGTGTGTGTGTGTGTGTGTGTGTGTGTGTGTGTGTGTGTGTAGGTAGGTAGGTAGGGGACAACCAGTAGGAGGAGACTATTCTCACCATGTCAAATCTGGGGATTGAACTTGGGTTGTCAGTCTTGGTGGCAGATACTTTTGTCATTTTCAGTGATAGAAAACTTTATGGGAACTCTCTGAAGCATGTCCAACACACTAGGAACTAAAATTTTAATTTCTTTTTACGTTATAATTAGTGAAAATTTAGTTAGCCACATGAGCCTCAGAGATACCATATTAGAAACTGGAGAGCAGTGAGCCTTCCCTTACAGGTCTCTCCCACTGCCTGTCTTCCTGCGAGGTTCTTTATTCTTTCTCTTACTCACGAGCCTTCCATTACAGGTCTCTCCCACTGCCTGTCTTCCTGCGAGGTTCTTTATTCTTTCTCTTACTCACCAGACAAGTGTGAAATGTGTTGTCTTCAGGAATTCTACTAAGCAATGTAGAAAGTACAAAGAGGAAAACCAGACAGTCTCTCCTCCCGGAGTGCTGCAGAGTAGCATCTGGGCTAGTACAATGGAAGCAGCCATATTTCTTCATGGCAATTAAAACATCCGGTGTGGAATTACTCATATAAAAATATGTTTTACTGAGGATTAGACAAAGATAAAGGTGGATATTTAATAAAAACTTCTTGAAAAACTAGGTTAATTGTGGAGATGTAAACCCATATTTACAAAGAACTTTCTTAAAGGGTTGAAGGCTGGAGAGGAGGGGAACCTCATCTCCTGATCCTGAGGATCTGACAGCATTTTTGATTCATAGGCTGCCATTTTCCTCCTCCACCCTGTATCTGAAACCTCAACCTAAAGGAATTGTTTGTTTAATGTAATTCATCATGTTTGTCCTAACTGGGCATAGTGGCCCATGCTTGCAACCTCACATTCTAGAGTCAGAGGCAGGAGTATGAGTTTGAGACCAGCCTCTCTTAAATATCAAGACTCTGTTTCACAACATCATCATCATCATCATCATCATCATCATCAGCAGCAGCAGCAGCAGCAGCACAGCAGCAGAAGAGACAATTAAGAACTGTTGATAGAAGCCTGGCTACTGGGGTATGAGTTGGCATTTGATTCCAAATCCATAACTGAACTAGATAGAGCTCATCAAGATGACAGGAGTAATTCCTATAGAGTTAAAAGACATTCAATATGGAAGAAAGATAGTTCAGACGAACTTTGAGAGTCTAGTCTCAAAGCAGACAGGACATCTGGACCGCAGGACCCTTAACTGAAAAGGAATGAGTCTGTTCTCTGTTTCCTTTGTCTGCTGGGAGATCCACAGTGTGGGTTAAGGCTCCCTAGTGTCTGCAGTGGCAAACATTCTGGGTCTTTCTGTGTTACTGTGCTATGTACACGCATCTCACCAGGGAAACATTATAGTAACCTTATTGCTCAATGCCATTAATTCCTGTAGTTAACAACTTTGATTCCTGATCTCTGTCTGTCCAAGTGGTGTGACCACTGTCCCAAGTCGATTAGTGTCTGAATAAAGTGTCAGATGAGCAGATAAAAGCTCTAAATCACAATGGACACCAACCATAGCCCATGATGGAATCAAAAGCAAGTGGAACAGAGAAAAATCTTGATCTTCAATACTGAAGCCCTAGCCTTCTCTCCAGTGCTGTTTCAATAGCTTATGTATCACACAGGGAAGAAGCACTCACCCTAACTTTAAACCCTCTCTGCTCTGACTTCATCATATTTACTGTTGTTCTGATCTCAGTGGACACTTTATATCTTGGCCAAAGAGAACTGATGTTCTAACTTCTCATGACTCATATCGAGTGCACATGAAATTCCAGAGGGATAGGAGACACAGGGGCACTCCTACTCCTGGACTGTGACAGTGAGCAGAGCCTCTGGCCCTGTGTGAACCCAGCCCTATTCTGTCCTCTGTCGTTGGAACCACTGAGATGTCATTGACAGATCTTTCAGTGGACGTTTTTCCAAAAGGCTCACTGTTGCTGTCTGACCTCCCCACTGAGCTGGTATGTGGGACACTTCAAGCTTTGTTTGTTCCCAGCCTCTTAAACCTGATCCTGTCACTAGCACGAGGGCACTGTGTGCCTGAGCAAACATCCTGAATGTTGAAATTCAACCTGAAGAATCAAGCCTGTGTTTAAAGGCCTACTTCTCGTCCAGTGTCAAGACTCTGCTTGCTGATTTACTGCCTTCCTTGTGAAGGAAGGTAATCTTTGAAAAATTGTGGTCTACCTTAGGACCATTCAGCATTTCACAGAAAAACCCACATGTATTATTGTTGAAACTATTTGAACGGTCTATCTCCTGTAAACTGTTGTTAGTTCTTGGCTAACTTTGACCTACATCATTGGACGTTTTAAGTACCTGAGAAAAAGGCATACAAAAGGCTCTGAATTATTCTCTCAGAATGGAAGACATTGACTTCCAAACAATGCTTAGCCTTCAGGCTGTGCTCAGTTCATTAAAATGAAAGTCAGGGCAAAAATCAAACTGCCTACCATACTGTTACAGCCACAGGGGAAAGATATATAAAAAATATATGAACATATATATGTTTTCATGTGCAAATATGTGACTATATATGTATATACATATATGGCTGTCTGTGTCTGTGTGTGCATGTGCAGCTTGTTTTCTCATTGCAGTGTGTGCTTATTACCTGTTTGCATAGTAAGTCTGTGATATTTATTATATTTATTTAACTCTTTCTTCCCCACGGAAGGGTTGGATGATTCACAAGGCAGTTAAAGGAGAGGGTTAGGATAATTAGAGCTGATAGAAGAACAGATGTCGTGACAGTTTAGTCATTCCTGTTTTGTTAGGAGAACCACCCAAAAGGAGAAGGGGATGAACCCTCGTCTGTGAGATCCACCAACCTTGCCTGTAGAATTCTTCACAGACCCTTTCACTCCACTGCTTGCTCATCTCCCAGATTCGACAAGGATTGCAAATGTCAGCACACTTCAAGGCAATCTGAGAATGGACAGGCACAGAGAGGCTGTCAGCGAGGATGTTCCTTCAGATGCAAGTGTATCCAAGCCAAAGGTGCTGCAAGGTCTGCCCATCCTTCTCATGGTACCAAGCCCATGTTTACAGAGGGCCTCCCTGACGAGCTTCTTCAGGAGACAACTGTTATTCACACCTGTACAAAGCCCTTCATTCAGAACCCCCACATTATAACAGTGAGAAGAGAAGAACAACCATTCAAGGACACAGAGCTTTCAGAGAAGATTCGAGTGGGCAAGCCAATGAAAGCCCTTGTCTGGCCCATTATGTTCTTCCATGCCTCTGAGGAAGGTTGCTGCAGGGATCTGGCCAGACTCAAATATGATGATCACTGAAAGTCGCTATTTTTATTTTTTCCATTGAATTTAAAAAATTATTCTATTAAATTATATTAATTGTATATAACTATAATTAAATAGAATGATAATAATTTATTAAATTATTCACACATTACATCGCGGTGGTAGTTTCCCCTCTCTCCCTCCCTCCACCCCCCTACCGCCTCCATCTTCCCTACCTCTTCCCTTCCCATCCACTCCTCCTCCATCTCCTTTCAGAAAAGGGCAGGCCTCCCAGAGATATCAACCAAACACAGCATATCAAGTTGCAGTAAGACTAGGGACCTCCCTCATATTAAGGCTGGACTAGGAAATCCAGTAGGAGTAAAAGGGCCCCCAAAGCAGGCAAAACAGTCAGAGACAACACCCTACTCTCTCTGTTAGGATTCCCATAAAAACACCAAAGCTATACAAGTATAACTTACATACAGAGGACCTAGGTTAGATTCTTGTAGCCTCCCTGGTTGTCAGTTGAGTCTCAGATGGAAGATTCTCTTATGTTGACACTCTCTGTGTATGTCTTAAATTGTGTTTGCATTTACATGTCTGTGTAGGTGTAAATATGCTTAGACTGCCAGCCAAGATACTAAGTCATGTTAAACCCAGGAGTTTTGTGTTTGCCTAGCTAAGTCAGGCCATCTTGGGGTGCTATACGTGGGTCTGGATCTGGGGAGTCTGTTTGGTTTTGTTAGTAGCGATTCCAGGAGAGTTATCTTGAATTTCCAGTCAAGAAGGCTCTCCTTTTTTAACCAACAACTACTAAGGAACTTCAGCTGGAGACCTGCTCACTAGCAATGTTTATTGCTTTGACACACTTCTTTAGATTACAGGGCGGCCAGGAGAATTGGGGTCTAAGAGAGCCTTAGATGGCACGAGCATATAAATCTACTTGTTTATTCTTTGGTTATAAGAGGCACCAGCACACGTCTTGGCTAGGTAAGGGGCAGAAGTCCTTTTGGGGATTTTAAAGATCCCTTTGAGTTAACAAGGGTTCCTTTTGAAATGCAGGGTTAAATGTTTCAGTTACAAGTCGCTCTGAGTCATTTAAGGCAACGTCTGGCTCATCTTTGAGCATTTAGGTTACTAAGCTTTAAGTATTTAGAATCCTGGTTTAGAAAGAAGGGAATAGATATAGTCCTACACCTAGAAGTAGGGTATTCGTGCATGGATTGAACTCTTTGAGTAGCTACAATATAAAGGTCTGGAACAGAATGGCCATGTTCAGACTCTGCTTAAAGTTGGTCTGTCTAGATAAGCTCAGGGTACATGCCTGGGCATGCAGTCACTTTGCCAAAGGGACCAGATGGTGAGAGAAAACATGAAGAAGGCTCTGACTTGGATGCTGGGCCAAACTTGTAGATCTGAGGTTGACTATGTCTCTCTTTTTGCATCATAAATGGCTTCTTGCCATGAAGTAAAGCACAAAGGGTTGCTTGGGCTTGGTCTGATTCAACGATTTGATTCAAATTCATTTATTTATTTGTATCTTGAGAAACTGTAAACCTCACCTGAGCAAGAAAGAGCTTAGGTAGAAAAAGAAGGGAAAGATGATCTGGACAGGCCCCAGGTGAAGGAAAGCTTTTCAGGGTTTGGTGACACTGAGATTAACAGGATCCTCTTAAGTTACAGAAGCAATCCTTCAGTGGCACCTGTCACACTGATTAACTTTCTATCATAGCATAAAACATGGTATATGCTTGTGATACAGGTGGCTCAGGAGCAGGGGGCCCTTGCTGTGGCATTCCTGGTAAAGGCCATTCCTCCAATGTGTGATTTCTAGCACTTTTTTTTTTTTAATAGTAGTACCTATACAGGGGAGTAGAATGAACGACTCTCATATGCTCATATATCTGAATGCTTGGTTTCCAGTGGTGGAACTGTTTGGGAAGGATTAGGAGGTGTGGCCTTATTGGAGAAGGTGTGTCCTTCTCCTGCTCTCCTCCTCTTCTTCTCTCGCTCTTCCCCTCTTCTCCTCTCCTTCTCCTTTTCCTTCCCTCTCTGCCAAGTTGCTGTATCAAGCCGTAAGCTCTCAGATGCTGCTCTAGTGCCATGCTTGTACATGCTGCCAGGCTCCCTGCTACAGCTGTCATGGACTCATCCTTTGAAACTATAAGCAAGCCACCATATAAATGTTTTCTTCACAGTGATAGAAAAGTAACTAAGACAAAGGGTCGAATGCTTACTGATAAACGCAACCTTCCATCGAGGTTACTTTGTGATGAGGCAGTTACCAAACAAGGAAAAACTGAGAGATTTTCCACTTTCTGAAACCTTGTTTTTGCTTGTTTGTAAAGCACTTAACAGCTACATGTCTTTCAGAGCTTTTAACAAAGTAGGTCACAACTCTTACTTTACCACAGCTTGTAGCACCTTCTCAAACGTGCTAAAATCATTGATTGCATCCCTAAGTGTTTTCACTTGGCCAGGCTAGGTGGCTTTTGTTGTTACTTACCTGAAGCATAAAGTGTCTGTCCTGTACATTCTCCAGTCTCAAATCTTTATTGTGGAGGTGAGCTTTTAAGCGGGTCAGAAACTCATTCTGTCTGTTGATGTCTGTGGCCAAGATCAGGGAGCCCAGCTGCTGTTCAATATCCTGTCTGTATCCCCAAGAACAAAAGAGAGAATCATGTTCACACAGCAAATCCCACTCAGGATGCTTGATTCTCGCACCACTCTGTGGCTTGCCTCTGTAGCCTTTAATGTGTTTATCACACAGCATCCCAGGCCCTCATAGCCTGAGAGGGAGTCTTCTGTCGGGGCTGCACAGAGAGACTGAAACCTCATGTGAATGAAGTTGTGTTCATTACACATTCCCACAGTGGAAATTTGAAAGAGTGAGAAAGAAAAACATGCTTTAAGGGGAACACAAAAAGACTTGGAAGAAACATCACAGGAGTTTGGGTTGTGCCTTCTGAGGGTTCAAAGTAGCTTGAAGTGAAGATGTTCATAGAGAAAGAAAAGGTGGTAGCAATAGTCTTAATGTTTAAAAATATTTATTTTTTTAAACTCTTATTTATGTATATGTGTATATGTGTGTGTGTCTGTGTGTCATGTCACAGGTATGACAATACCCAGAGTGGGCAGAAGAGGGCACTGGATTCTCTGCGGCTCAAGTTATAGGTGGTTGTGAGCCCCTGTGAGTACTGTGAACTGAACTCTAGTTCTCTGGAAGAGCTGTAAGTGCTGTTAACCAGTGATCCATCTTTCTGAACTAGTGATCATAATTTGGAAGACGGTAATGGAAATGGTACGGGATGGAACGGGTCAGTAACAATACAAAATAGACTGGCAGCAAAAGGCAATAGAACTTAAAAGCAAAACATGCGACTGAGACATCACTGTAAACTGGCATGAAAGACATGTTAGCATACAGATGGCACAGGAGAAGCAGGCATCTTACAAAATTAGTGCAGGTCAGAGCTTTGCTTCTCACATACAAATCAGTCAGGAGGAGGGAGGACTGACCAGTAACTATGTTTAAAGTTCACATGTAGAAATGGAATGCTTTAGTCAGGCGGTGGTGGCACACGCCTTTAATCCCAGCACTTGGGAGGCAGAGGCAGACGGATTTCTGAGTTAGAGGACAGCCTGGTCTACAGAGTGAGTTCCAGGACAGCCAGGACTACACAGAGAAACCCTGTCTCAAAAAAAAAAAAAAAAAAAAACCCCTGTCTCAAAAAAAAAAAAAGAAATGGAATGTGTTGAAGACACATGCATAGGTCATGGCTGTGCCATTTAATGAGTCAAGATACCTGTATAGGAACATTGTCTGCCAGTGTCCTAGGGGATCCCCTTGCCTCCTCCATGCCCTGCTTCCCCAGCAAGCCTGCTGTGACTACCCTTTGACCTTTTTCTACTTAAAATAATTTTGTCACTGTGCATGTTTAACAAGATGCTTTAACTTCAGCTACTTTCAAACTTTTAAGTTATATGATATATAATATGGCACAATATAATATATAATATGGCATTATTAATATATTTTGCCATCCCATTTTGTAGTTGGGCTTTGTATTATTTATTTTTAAACATAATTTTATTCTTTGAGAATTTCATACTTGTGTACAATGTATTTTCACTGGAATACCCCCCCTTCCCTTCAGCTCTTCCCAGACCCCTTCACCCTGACCTACCTCCCTCTTGATTTTATGCTCCTCCCCCCCTTAGGTTGACTTGAGTGCAGTTGGTGCTGCCAGTATGTACATGGGTATACGTACATGACTGGAGCATGTTGCCTCTTTTGTTGTTTTGAGACAGCATTTCATATAGTCGAGATAAGGCCTTACGGTACTATGTAGCTAGGCTGACCTCTGGCTTTTCAGTCTCCACCTCCCAAATGCTGGAATTTCAGTAGTATGCCACCACGCCTGGCTCATGTCTTGTCTTTTTGGCTTGATATTATGTTTTCAAATTCATTGTGCTGACATGTAGTCTCTAATACATAATTTTCATCAATGTACTGTATTCTAATTTACTGTAATGCGAACCCATGTTTGATGACCACTTCAGTTGCTTCCGGTTTCTGACTACTATGAAAAATGCCCCATAAAAATGCTTCCCAGATGAAGAGTACACACACAACCTTTATATTTTTAAGTACGCCTTAGGCAGCACAATAGCTGGGAAGCTGCCTACCTTCCATGTTGTTATTGGACTAGAAGGGGGATTGTTGAGGCTTTGTCTTTTACTGTCTATTGTAATGATAAATGCAGGCCCCTAAAACCTAGAGTCTACACATAGCCCCTGGGACCTTCTCCCAAGTTAATTCTAATTGGTGAATAAAAATGCCATCTGTCGATAGCTGAGGAGAGGAGACATAGGTGGAGATGAGGTTGTTGTAGCCTTAGGGAGAACACCATGAAGAAAAAGTTAGTATAATAAAGGAAGAATGTAGAGGAGGGGAGAAAGGAGAGCTGTCATGCATCAGCTGAGCCATAAAAACGTGGCCTGTGGGCTGGCCAATTAGAACTAAGAGCAGCCCAGATGAAACATAGCAAGTAATAACTTGGGTCATACATAGGAAGGTAGATTCTAACAACATGCAGGGTAGGCAGTTGTCCAACTATTGTGCTGCCTAAGATATGTTTAAAAATATAAATACTATGTGTGTCTTTCATCCAAAAACATAAATGGTCTAATGCAGGTAGAAACCCTGCACTGGGATTTCTAATATTTTTACTACAAACTACAAGTAAAATCAGAATCAAAACATCTGATGGGCACCTTGAAAACTCACCGAGAACTACTTTAAAGCTTTTATCAGACAGATATCGATGGATTACTGTCTTAAGCACAATACAACACTAGTTTTATGTTTCCTTTTATTTTTATTTTATTATAAAAATAAAACATGTTATTTATAATGAAATAATTTGGAGACCACTCATTTCCCGACAATGGTGAACAATCACATCTATTTGGATACAATATTGACAAATAGTGAGCATAATAACTCCTGTAACTCACTGATGATGTAGAAAATTCCTGTAACTCACTGATGATGTAGAAAAAGCCTTTTTTGTAAATGTACACTACTAGGCTGGACAGTATAATGCAAGCCAGGTGTGGTGACCATAATCACACCTGGTCCCTTAATCTCTCCACTTGGGAGACTGAGGCAAGAGAATTGATGTGAGTTTGAAGTCAGCCTGGGTTGCAGCATGAGGTCCTGTCTCAAACAATCTAAACAGAAAGGATGGAGAAATGTTCAGTGGTCGAGCGCACTGGCTGTTCTTGCCGAGGACTTGAGTTTGGCTCCCAGCACCTGTACCGGAAGGCTCATGAGTGCCTATAACTAACTCTAGCTCCAGTAATTGCATCCTCTTCTGGCCTCTGAGTCTACTTGAATCCACATAGTATACATACAACCAAGCAAGCAAAGCAAAGCAAAACAAAACAAAACAAAAACCTGAAGAGAACAACAGAGCCTGCAAACGCCTTGCATTTTGTTAAGATGTGGTTGCATTTTCAGTATTTTTAAAACTGACAGGAGACAAAGCTGCAGGGCTAACACTGACTGTCCTCATAGAAGGGGTCACCAGTGCTTGTGTGTTTCTTCTTTGAACTATGTAAGCCTGTCAGTATTCTGTCTACTATTTTGTTCTTCAAAAGCAACAACTCATTATTGTTCAAATGAGTACTTTTCTCAAGTTTCTGTAATTTCCACATTTAATGTATCAGGTTTTTAAAGGTCAGAAAAATAACCTTAAATGACTTCCTTGAGGGTAGGAAAGCTAATAATGATGAGTATAAGTTTTGTTACAAAGTCTGTTCACGATCATTACTGTGTAATGATTAATCTTCCAGCAAGTGCAATTCGAAACACAGTATCTCACAAAGACACTGTAGCTCAGAGATAAATGGTATTTTAGTGCAGTCCGTGGGAGTGAGTGTGAGTGAGTGTGAGTGTGTGAGTGTGAGTGAGTGTGAGTGTGTGAGTGTGAGTGTGAGTGTGAGTGAGTGTGAGGGTTATAACTGAAACAGCAAGGGTTAGTGGGATGGTTTGGGGAAGGTTGGTCACACTGGGTCCTTTTCTGCTTCTGTCCCAATTATTCCTCATTATATTCTTTTTCTGTTCACCCTCCTTCCTGTTTTTATTTTTATTTATTTATTTTTTTAATTTCCAGAGGGTTAAAAAGAGCTCAGTTCCTCCTGTAAGCTGAACATTCTTTCCAGAGCTGGGGATTCATGTGAAATGCATAGAGGTCCCCCCAAAAACTTAAGAGCGCAGAGAATACTGCCTGTCTGATAGCAGAACATCACTCTGTAACAATGGTTGATTTTGTCATGCACCTACCTCCCTTGAGTCCTATACTTTTCCATAAAAGAGATCAGAATTAGTGGTGGTGTTGTAAACAGTGTTTTGGTTAAGTTGGGGCCATGAGAAATACGAGTAAGATTCAGGCCAGACAAACAGTAGACTGTGAAAAGAAATATTTTCTGCTTAAAAGGCAAAGACTAGCTGGGCAAGGTAGTGTAGACTTAATTCAAGCACTTGGGAGGCAGAAGTCAAGGTCAAGGTCACCCTGGTCTACAGAGCAAGTTCCAGGACAGCCAGGACTGCACTGAGAAACCCTGTCTTAGAAAATGTAAATAAATAAAAAGACAAACAAACAAACAAACAAAACCCAAAAGACATTAAGCAGATCAATGATAGAAAAATGTCTGGCCAAGTCAGTTGACAAATCCATTTAATTATTTTGTCTTATTTATTTATTTTTTGAAAAGGAGTTTTTCTCTGTGGCCCAGGCTGCCCCCAGTCTCACAGTGATCCTCCTGCCTCAGCTTTCAAATTGCTAGAAATATAGTAATTGGTTACACACAGCTTAATGAAGCATTTCTGACTCCTCCTTTGCCTGGAGACTGGCAGTGATAAAGCACACTTAACTGGACTAGTCCTTAATCTAGTTTGCAAATTCCTATTGTCTTTCTTGACAAATATTTATTCTTTGTATCTAAATGGGAGGACGGTTTTGCTAACATAAGGGATAGGAATTTGGCAGAGTAGAGCCTTGTTGCTGAAGAGTGTGAAAGCAGAGGGATGTTTATTATCCTTTCCTCTGATTTTAGGTCACTGACCATCTGAGGCCATTTCAAAATGCACAGAGATTCTGGCTTCTAGGTTTTGGTACCTGACACCGAATCTCTGGCTGGCCAATTAAGTGAGGGCAGGAAACCCAGCAGCTGGCTCCCTGCTACTGATGCAGGGTCCTCAGCACACCCTGGAGAACGTGACTTATCTTTACCGAGCGCACACCAGTCTGCTGCAGCTCTAGAGCACTTACGTCACTTCCTTTGGCAAGTGAGCAAGAAGCCGTGACTCCCGAAGCATCCCGATTGTCGATCGCCAGTGGTGATTCTCCAGCACAGACATATTCTAGAAAGAAAGAAAACATAAGCTACAAAGGGGAGAAGAGCTAGATAACAATCTTCACAGTTGTGTACACCTTGGGGACAGCCAATGTTTCTTTCCAAAGGCCCAGGAAAGAAAACCAAAGTGAAAAGCCCCAGGCCTCATCCTCAGGCTGCAGTGATGTCCCTTGGAGTCTAGGTTGACTAATTCTGTTCCATATAACACAAGCCTCTGTCCCTGCTTCCTACAGCTCCCTCAGGTGATCCTACGCATGAAGAGCAGAGTGAAGCAGTTGGAACAGGTTGTAATAGGTGTCAGCGCTCTGCAGTGCTGACTTAAATCTGAGATTGGTTGATCAAACCATGCAGAGGAAGTTGTTACAACTTCTGGTCTAATCTGCTGTGTTGACAGTAGCTGGTAAGATCCTCCAATATCCAGACTCCCATGGCCTTGGGTAACACAGCAGACTTCTGAGTTCCATTCAATATTGTTTTGCTTATTGGGTAGTTGGTGGTTCTTCTAACAAAAGATTGTGTGTGTGTGTGTATGTGTGTATATATGTATACACATACATACATGCACATGAATTCTTCGGAGGTCATAGAGGGCATTAGATCTCCTGGAGTTGGAGTTACTGGTGGTTATAAGCCACTGGATTCTACTGTTAAGACTGTCTTCTCCAAGAGCGGTATGAGCTTACCTGCTGAGCCATCTCTGCAGCCACCAGGAATGAATTTTTATGCTCACTATGCTCACTAAGGTTTAAGAACCACTGTTAAGGGGGATAGCTTTGTCAACCGTCATGATGAGCATCTTGACATTTTAGCCTTTGAAGTCTGTGAAATGAAGTCTACAGTTGCTCCCTTGTCCGGTTATTTTGATACCTCTCGCTTTTGGGGAGCATCAGCTATGTTTAGCTTCTCCCTTGAATTTACTTTTAGTGTAAGTTTTTCTTTTTCTTTCTGTTTTTGGTTTTCCTAAAATAGAGTCTCACAGCATTCACAGGCTGTCCTTGAAGTTAACATTTAGCCCAGGCTAGCCTTTAACTATCAATCTTCCTGCCTTGACCTGCTGAGTTCCAGGATTATAGGTGTATGCCACCAAGCTTGGCCCCTGTACTATTTTAAGAGCAATTTTAAGTTGATAAAAATATAAAAGATAACATTATTTAAAACCGAAAGAAAACTGTTCAATTTCATTTACATGAGGTGCCTTATATAATGACAGTTGCAGAGACAGAATGAGGGACAGTAGTTGGCAGGATGGGAGGTTACAGGAGGATGGGAGCTCCTGGATATAGAATGGATATAGAGTTTTATAAGATGTTCTAGAGACACAGGGTTATGATGGCTGTATATAATTATAGCTGCACTTGATTATTAATTGACGTGGAAGGGCCCGGCTCACTTGGGGGTAGTGCCACTCCTGGGTGTGTGGTCCTAGGTGAGCTGAGAAAGCCAGCTAAGCACACCAGGGGAGCAGACTATAGCTGCACTCAATACCACTGACTCATATCCTTCAGAGTGTTGAGAAGGTGTATTTCACCACAGTTCAAAAATTAGGAAGGGACCGAAGCAAGGATAACCATTGTTCTAGTTTGCTTCCTCTTACCGTGGCAAAGACCATGACAGAAAGCAACTGGGAGAAAAGGGTTTATCTTATCTTACAACTTACAGCCCTTCACTGAGGGAAGTCAGAGCAAGAACCCGAAGATGGGAACTGAAGAGGGGCCATAGAACTCTGCTTATTAGTTTGCTCCCGGTAGTGTGCTTAGCTGACTTTCTCAGCTCACCTAGGACCACGTGTCCAGGAGTAGTATTGCCCCCAAGTGAGCTGGGCTCTTACACGGCAATCATTAATCAATGAATGCCCTAAAGACTTGCCTACAGGCCAATCTGATGGAGGCGTTTCCTCAACTGAGATTTCTTTTCCCAGATAACTTCTAAAAAAAAAAAAGCTTAACCAGATCAAAACAAATCAGAATCTCCAACTTGTTTTTAGCAAATAGAAGGAGGGCCCCTGCAAGTGACACAATCCAGGGTCCTCTGAAACTCTCTCTCTCTCTCTCTCTCTCTCTCTCTCTCTCTCTCTCTCTCTCTCTCTCACACACACACACACACACACACACACACACACACACACACCATATTTACACAAAAGTTCAAGGAAAATACACCTATTCTTGCTTCTTAAATCTCCCCAGGACTCTGTTGTGACAAGCTTTGTGAGATACTTCTTTAAGCCCATCCTCAGAGAGACTGTGTTTTGCAATTGCTTCTCTCTTGCCAAGCAGTTGTTATTTTTATTTACCACTTGATCATGTTTGAACCAGTGATGAAATTTTATTACTTTCACCCACTGGTCTATTATTTCCTTTTGGGCATGAGCCATGCTCAACAAAAGAGAATGTTTGTTATAAGTAATGTACTAGACAAATTTGTTCTGATTGTAAAGATTTATGAGGAGGGAGAGTGATAGGTTAGCATGATGTAACAGATGTTCAATCCTGCAGTGACATTTAATTCAGTCGCTCATGAGTCCACTTGCCAGACTAAGTCAAGCAGATATAGACACGAGCTACCTCACATGAGTTCTTCAAGGGGCCAAAAAATTGTAACAAGACCTAATGACAAATGACACTACATCTCTGTTGAATGGAATAGGAGCGTCAGGAGGCTGGCCTTAGGCAGTGTTTTGTATGCCAGCCTGACTTAACATCTTCATTAACGATCTTCTTCAGATGGACTGTGAGGAAACTTAGGGAATTTGCTGCTGAAGTGTATTTGTATAGGAGTACCAAGGGAATGAGAGGAGACTGAGCAGGCTGGGGAGCCTGCACCACAATGATCACAGACTCATGTGAAAGAGTCTTATACAAACAACAGTTTGGTCAGGATGTTGTAGGGATCAGGGCCACTCATCTGCCTTCAAGAGAGTAAGGGATAGAGGGCAGTGAAGTGAAGGGCACACCTGCAGTGTCTCGGGCCAAGTACTTTATTTAACCTTGTTTAGCCCTCGCATGACCCTTGCATGTTCATACCTCAGGTATAATAACCTGTGAGGCTGGCACGCCATTTGTGACTAGATAAGGAACATCTTTGACTCATGCCTGCCTGCATTAAAACCTGGGACTATGCACATGCTTTTCACTGCCTCCTAAGAATTTTCTCTGTGCTGCTGTATCTAAGCACCCAGAAGCTAGAGCTTTATAAGCTCACAAATACCTATAATTAGATTTAATTTTGCCCTCACTTTCCAGAATTGATATCTAAAAATGCAAGTCATTCAGTTATGCCCTGCTTATTTGTAAACATTAGCATTTCAACACCATATTTTTGCATATTAAATGTATTCAGGGAATCAAAATACCATTTACTTTTAATGCCCGTTCATTTCTCCTTGAAAAAAAAAGCACATGAATAATGCATTATTTAAGTCAGAAATTTAAACCAAAGATTTACCGCTGTTGCTGCCATTCTCTTGCCTTTCTTGATTATGGGACTTGATCCCAAGATCTCACCCATGCCAAGCTAGGCATATGCTCTGCTTATGAGCTAAGCCACCGGCCTGGACCTTTCATTTTCAGTCTGTTCCTCATAGAGCTTTATTATTTACTTACTGATTTTTATGTGTGTGTGTGTGTGTGTGTGTGAGTGTGAGTGTGTGGCATGTGCCTGTGGGTGTATGTGTATGCACCTGTGCATATATGTATGTGCTTTATATATGTGTGTGCACCTATGTATGTATGTGTGTGCTTCTTTATATGGGTGTGTGTGTGTGTGTGTGTGCACTTGTGCTTGTACCCATGTTGAGGCCAGAGAAGGACACTGGATATTTGTCTTTATTGTTGTCTGTCTTAGTTCAAGAAGTCCCTCTGAGCCTGGAGCTAGGCCGATGGTCATCAAGCTCCTAGAGCCTCCTGTCTCTGCCTCCTCCTACCCCCAGTGCTAGGGGTTAGATTCATGTATTACCACACCCAGCTTTTCACTCAGTGCTAGGAATTCAAACTTCTAGGTCCTTCTAGTCACATAGCAAGTGCACTTACCCACTAGGCCATCTCTTCAAGTCCCAGAATTTTAGTTTAATGGCATATATTTATATCTGTGAAATCTTCTATTAGAACATTATCACAATTCTCTGCAACAAAAATAGGGCTATAAGCTGAAATTCTAATTTAAAAGATTTCCCTAATTTGGGCCTATAAGAATGAAATAGTTTTTGAGATTGAGTTTATAGTGTAATTGTTATTAGTACCTAACTGGCCTTTAAAAGCACTGGAATATTGCAAATTTGAAAAAAATTATGCTAAGCAATCAGAGTTATTGGCAGTTGTCTTGGGACACCAACGTGGGTGGGACTCTGGAACCTCAAGTGAAGGAGGAGACATTTTGATATTTCTAATGGTTAAGCCTCAGAATAGGTAAGAGGATGCCTGTCTTCTGTAAGATGGAGAAGGCTGATTGTGTGAACAGGCTGGAGGAGGGGAACTTTGGCTTGATAGTCTTGCTGGTCCATTCCAGGCAGGCTAATGGGCAGGCCTAAGCATGGGCTCTGCACAGTGTTCAACCCTAAGCACTGCTCGGAAGCCTCCCTGCATTCCCAGAGGCATACATGCGTGGTTGGAAATTTTTGCTAGCCATGACTACTATGGAGGACAAGGAGCATTTCTTATTCATCTTTGTACCTGAGTATAGGTCACAGTGCTGTGTAAAAAGGGAAATGTTTGTTGAATTGGTCAGTATGAGCGATATCTGCACCCTAGTGTTTAAGGGTTTAAAGAATTGTTAAAAGAAAAGGAAACAAGATTCGGAATTTGGGCCAATCTCTGGCAGAAGCCAGATTTGGAATGTTCTGTTGTGAAATCTTCAGACTTTTGTTCAAGGCAAAGATATTTTTAAATTATTATAGCAATTGGCTCCTTTTCATTACATGTTCACAGAAAACCAGATAAGTGACTCCAGGAGCAAAATATGAGGTAGCATTTGTTAATTGCAGAGCACACGTAAGATCACTATAAAGAATTTAAAAATCATTCCAACCCATCCTGCATAGTTTACTCATGACAATCAGGAAAAACAGTGGAATATTCACTAACACTGACCATGTGCTTGACACTGGCAGCAGAGAGTGAATCCATGACAGAGACTTGCTGTCCATCTGAGACACGAGCATCTAACCAGGCAATGGCAATTTTGATGATACACATGGGAATAAGGGAAGAGAACACTGAGCTTGTGTCGGAGACACAGGAAAGATGGCTCTTTAGAGGCAGGAGATGTCAAGGAGGAAAAGATGTCCAAGATGAGATCAGAGGTTAGTGAGCCAGAGTGGACCCAGAGACTACACACATTACATCTGAGCAGAATATTCCACATGACAGCGCATCTGGTTACAAATGGGCAGGAGGAGGATTGTGTGGAGGCCTGAAACAGGAGATACTGTACATCTCTCTTCTCTGTTTGGTTGCATATTTTGTTTCAGACATGGTCATGTTATAAGAGACTACATACTTTGCTTAGCGATTTTCTATTTTGCCTGGGAGAATGTAGAGATTTTTATTTGCTTTGGTCATCATCTGCATTCAGGTACCTGGCATGCATTAATATGCATTAATATTAACATTGCCACAAATATTCACTGAATGAATGGAGGAATGAGAAATATGGTGGAGAAATGAAAAGTATTTCTGATTTGTGATTTATTGAGGCTGAAAGGGGATATGGTGGGAAGAAAGGCTTGGTGGAA
This sequence comes from Grammomys surdaster, assembly GCF_004785775.1. Lineage (NCBI taxonomy): Eukaryota > Metazoa > Chordata > Mammalia > Rodentia > Muridae > Grammomys > Grammomys surdaster. Next base: position 61,481 of record NW_021605225.1, on the reverse strand, counting down.
GCCAGGCTATGGTGAGAATCTCAAGGTTGGTGCCCGAACACAAGGTTTGGCTATTTACAGGATCTTACAGATCAACAAGATAATTCTTTGTGGCCAGAATTGGGTTTGAGGAAACTCCTCCTGGCTACATAGTAGGGAAAGTATTATGACCAGGCAACACCCAGTGATGTGGACACACGGAGGCAGGAGGATGTCTATGTCCTGAACCAAAGAAAAGTAAGGGTGAGCACCAGGCCAGTTACTGGAGTTCCTAGAAAACTGTCAGAGATGACAATGGCTTGTCCCTGGAACTGGAGCAGCCCTGCTGTTGATGAGTATATCTGACTTTCATGGTAGCCCATCCCATAGTCCCAGAAAAGTAGACTGAGAGAAAGAAGACGACGTTCAGACATGGTCAGTGGGCTGTGAACGTGTGATAGGATGATTCCATCTTCATGTCCCCTGATACCCTAGCCAGTTTAGGAAGATGTCTGCCCTGGATGGAGAAGGGTCAGTTTAGCAATTTCATATTGTCCCAGTAGCATATGTATTCATATCTCAGACTCCACACATTTGCAGTTTTAGAACAATCTTTTAAAAATTATTTACTTATTATTTAGTGTGTGTGTGTGTGTGTGTGTGTGTGTGTGTATGTGTGTGGTAGTCTTCTGTGCATATGCATCTTGAGCTTACTGGCTGACCTTAAGTGTCTTCCTCTGTTGCTCTAGGTCTTGTTTTTGAGACAGGCTCTCTCCCTGAGCCCAGAGCTAGCAGTTTCCATGAGAGTGGCAGAGAGTCTCAGGGATCCTTTGCTTCCCACTGTGCTGGGATTAGAACCAGGTCTCATGTGGGTGTTGGGGATTCAAACTCTGGCTCTCTTGGTCTCATGACAACCAAATAAACCATTTCCTGAACCTAAGAATATTCTTCATCTTGATGTTGAAGGAACAAACTTCCACATTTGTGGCCACAAGAACTATTAGAATTTTAATCTGGAAAAACAAATCCCTTACCACATTGAAGGCAAAACAACCCCCCTCCCTCTTTTTCTTTTCTGAAGTATCAAGTACGGTATGTCTCAGAGACAAAATAATCTCTTTGATTGCTGGCATTTAATAAACCACCATCACAGATTTTCAAATTAAATCAAGAGGCTGCCTGTCAAAGAGTATCTGGCACAGCTTAGTTGCTGCCATACAAGGCACCTTTCCTTTCCTTTCCTTTCCTTTCCTTTCCTTTCCTTTCCTTTCC
>NW_021605225.1:59132-60241 GCF_004785775.1 Grammomys surdaster | reverse complement strand
CTTTCCTTTCCTTTCCTTTCCTTTCCTTTCCTTTCCTTTCCTTTCCTCCTCTCTCTCTTCTTTCCTTCCTTCCTTCTGTTCTCTCTCTCTCTCTTCCTTCCTTCCTTCCTTCCTTCCTTCCTTCCTTTCTTTCTTTCTTTCTTTCTTTCTTTCTTTCTTTCTTTCTTTCTTTCTTTCTTTCTGTGGTAGCAGGGTAATGGGGCTTGAACCTAGGGTCTTGTGCAGGAAGCAATCAATCGCTCTATAACTGAGTTATAGCCCCAGTTTTCCTTTTCCTTAGTATTTTGAAATAGGGTCTCTCTAAATTGCCTAGGCTGGCCTTGAACCTGTAATCCTGCTGCCTCTATCTCCTTGGGTAGCTGGGATTGCAGGCTGAGCCACTGTGGCTGGCTGTTCCCAGTCTATTTACTGGATACTTTCTTTGATGAAAATACTAGAGTGATGATGATAAACTGAGAGTCTGGTAGCCAAAGAACTGAGATGTTTCCCCACTTTTAAATCTAGAGGATACAGGAAGAAAAACAGCAGCATGAATGCAGTTTGTGTTTTCATTCTTAATTGCTCATGAAATGACTTGGAAATAACAGTTTCTGCCTGGCTCTTGCCTAACAAACCAAATGGTCTCCTTGGAGACGGCCCAAGGGCCTCATCTGGAAGTCTCAGAGGAAGAGGAGCATCTTGAGTACAAAATAAGATCTTGGTCGTTGACAAACCACTGTCCCTGCTTTACAGTGCTTGACCTTTCTTTCATTCATGCTATCTGCCCAATCTCACAGAGTTTAATAGAATATTTTCATCCTGCAGAAATTATAAGGGTATGAATAATCTTTCTTTATGATTACATATTTGAGGAGCAGCCATAGAGGCATTCCTCCTGGACTGTCAGCCTGGTGAGTGTGTGATTTAGTCATTTAAAATAAAAAGGAGGCCGGGCAATGGCAGTGCATGCTTTAACCCCAGAACTCCGGCAGGAAAGGATCTCTGAGTTTGAGGCCAGCCTGGTCTAAGCCTCTACAAAATTAATTCCAGGACAGCTATGGCTGCACAGAGAAACAATGTCTCCAAAAACCAAACTCCCTCCCTCCCTCCCTCCCTCCCTCCCTCCCTCC
>NW_021605225.1:0-58732 GCF_004785775.1 Grammomys surdaster | reverse complement strand
CCCTCCCTCTCTAATTGTAGTTTAAATTGTTAATCCACACCCCCAATTGCCTGTAGGAAATGACTAGGTAAAACACCTACACTTCTACTAAACATCATGAAATGGGATAATCATAAAGTTTCATGGAAGATTTTTTTTTTTCCTTCAAGACAGGGTTTCTCTGTGTAGTCCTGGCTGTCCTGGAACTCACTCTGTAGACCAGGCTGGCCTCAAACTCAGAAATCCGCCTGCCTCTGCCTCCCAAGTGCTGGGATTAAAGGCGTGCGCCACCACCGCCGGGCTTTCATGGAAGATTTAATCATTATATTATCCATGTAGCAATCTGTCTGTAGTTAACGCGTAGATGGAACCTATCAAGAGGATGTGCATTTCAAATGAAACTGGAATTGACTCTCTTTGTAATTGTGGGAACCACTCTTAAACCTGATGTGTACACTTTGCAGGCCCCTGAGCTTCTCTGTGACTCTGTATGGTGATGAATAATGTTGGCGCACGGAGGCATAGGCAGTAACTTCCAGGGCCTTCCTCTCACGTGCTTCCGTCCTGCTTGGTCTACCTTCCTTGACACACGACTGCTGTCACTCTGAGTGAGGTACTGGGCAGGAGTGCCTGCAGTGTCTTTACATTGGCGCTGCTTGGCAAGTCAGCTTGTGAATCTGGTCCAGACTGCAGACATGGGAGGGTGCCCTCTGCTGACCCCGCCTCCACTCCAGCTGCCCTGGCTCTCACCTTATCTCAGGGCAAAGGCATGCGCCGATTGAGCAGAGCATTAAGTCATGATCGTTATCAGAACTGAAGGAGAAGGACAGCAGGGGGAGGAGAGGAGGCGATCTTGTACTTTATTTCCTGTCATCTGGACTGCATGAAGTCACGCACAGGGTGTTCCCACAGCCACGTACATCATGGCTCCTCTCCTCTGTGCACTCTTGTTGATTAAATATGTAAGCGAGTGGATAGTTTTTGTGCTTGTTATTGTATATGTATCTTGTACAGTGTTTTTTTGAGCACACTTCCAAATTGTCTCTTTCTAGTCTCCTTCTTTTTCCTATCAGGGATCAGACCACACGTCTAGATTGCTGTGTCTCCTGGAGAGAGCAGTAGCCCACTTTACTGCACCAAGCAAAATCTTTAAAAACCCACACATGTGTATGTTGTTTAGTGAATTCTTCAAATCCTTTTCAAAGTAGAATTAAGTTTGTTAGGATAGGTCACAATTTGAGTACTTGAATTTGAACTACTGTTTAGGGCACAGAGTATGGCTTATTATTTTTGCATTCCTAGATTTTCCACTGATCTATGTAGTAATAAAAAGTCACCAGTTAAGAACATATGAGACTACATATTGCATGGGAAAATCCTGGAAATTTGATTGTATTAGAATATTTGCTTTTAATAAAGAGAACAAAACAAAAATTATTAAACACGACCTGTACTTCTAAAACTTTGAGTAAATAATTTATGATAGCTGGGTGGTGGTGGAACATGCCTTCAATCCCAGCACTCAGGAGGCAGAGGCAGGCAGAGCTATGAGTTCAAGGCCAGCTCGGTCTACAGAGCTAGTTCCAGGACAGCCAGGACTACATAGAGAAACCTTGTCTTGGAAAAACAAAACAACACAAAAAGAATTTACTATTTTGAGAAAGTTTTCAGTACCTGAATCAGATTGGAATATCTGTTTTGAGATTCTATTTTATTAATTACTGGTGAGAACTTAACCCTGTTATTAATAATATTTGACATTTTTTGTTTTATGGCTTTTGCATCTGGAATACCTCCTTCTAATTTGTCTGAATGAGAAAACAGTTTATATCTTTTGAAATATTTATGTGTGTGAGTGTGAGTGTATGTGTGAGTGTGTGTGTGTGTGTGCAGGCATGTCCACATGTGCAGGTTAGAGGATAACTCTTCAGAATCATTTTTCTTGTGCCTGATTGTGGTAGGTGGGGATTGAACTCAGGATAACTCAGAAGTGAGTGACTCTACTCACTGACTCATCTCACTGGTCCAGATTGTGTTATACACTACATGCTAAAGTGTACTTTTATAACCTTTACTTTAAAGTACAAATCAGTCAATACGAGTAGAAACTTCGTTGTTAGGATTTTGTAGGAGAATAAGATGTAGGTTTTTCACATCAGTTGGGATGGATCCAGCAGCCATAGCTGACAGATCTCCTTTGTCTTATGCATGCATTTGAGGAAGTCTGTGTTGATCGGAACAGAAGACAGTCCACTGGGTGGTAGGTGTTGGGATAGCTCAGGGCAGTCGTTTATTTCTTCCTCCCTATACAAATGTCTCTGTTCTCATCAACCAACTAAGTTAGTTCCTGGGATAGTTTTGGGAAATTAGTTTCATTTTGGTTTTGTTTGTTTGTTTTTGTTTTGTTTGAGACAGTCTCTCTACTGTCCTTAATTAGTTTCATTTTGGTTTTGTTTGTTTGTTTTTGTTTTGTTTGAGACAGTCTCTCTACTGTCCTGGCTGTCCTGGAATTTGTTTGAAACCAAGCTGGCTTTGAACACACAGGAATCCTCTGCCTTTGCCCAGCTTTTTGGTTTATTTTTAAGATCACCATAAAAAAAACACCCAACAACAAAAACAATTGTATCTGTAGGTGCTGGTTGATTGCCCAGGGGATCCAACAACAAGCTTGATGCCAGATAGACCCTAGACCTCAAAATGCTAGTTCCTGTCTGTGCACTTGGATGGAAAAGGGCTTGTTCCCACGTTCCATTGGTACTTATTGGAAATAAATAAACTCTTGCTTAATGGAGCTGCTGTATGACCATCTATTAAGAGTTCTGTTTTTTAATCATACAATTAAATCAAAATCTGAAGTTGGGATAGATGACTCCCTGGTATGAATTACACTGAAAACTCACATCAGCATATGGCTGAAATCCTAGCACTTGAGAAGCCGAGGCACGAGGCCTGAGAATTTGAGACCAGGTTGAGCTACATAGTAAGTTTGAGACTATTCTGGCTCATGTGAAACCTTACCTGAAAACAAACAACAACAAAGCAGAAAGTTAAGAATATTTAGAGACTTAATATAGAACTTAATATCTTCAATGATATCACTGGTAAGAGTTCTTTAGGCCAGTCGATCATACGGGGGAGCTATTTTAGAACAACAAAACTACATCTCTTATCTTTTAACATACCTTTTACTCCAACGCCAATAAAGTTTAGAAATGGGTCCAGAGACTCAAATCTGAATTAGAACCACACATGGGAAACAGGTATATAAGATCTGTAAGATCCAGCTTCAGCTGGCCACTAGGGATATGACAGTCTCCAAGGAGATACATACTTTAAGCCACAAGAGGGTAGGTTTATGGATCCTGTTGACTTAGGGCAGTTTCAAAGCTGCTTTGGAACAAGCTGAGATTTCTGGATATCTTTGTACATCAGTTTAGCTTTCTTCAGGGGATAGCCTGGCTCTAATTCAAACCATGAATTTTGGATGTGATTTGCTTCACTGAAGTTGACCTTTGGTGAGGGCCATTTTTTTAGGGCAAGAAGGTTCAAGCTGTGTACTTAAGCCAACTGACTTCTCATTCAGCTTTTTAATTTTTAACTCTTTTCTCTTTTACCTGATACAGGTTGGCAAGGTGGTGGTTAGTTTTGATCAAAAATGGCTGGTTCACTCCTGGATGGTCCACGTCATGAGCGGCTGCAGCCAGTAGTCCAAGCATGATGTCCAGAGGTGTGAGGAAGCTTGCCAACTGTTAAAGAATAAAATCCGGTGATTGATTGTTATCTGCCGCTAGAAGGACATTTGATGTGTCTAAAGCAAACAGAGTGAGATATTGTTCAGGACTGTTAACCAAGCCTCTGCCCTCTGTGGCAGGCACTCGGGGCTGCAGTAAAAGGGGTGAGGAAAGTGACCGGGCAAACAAAACTGGTGTTCTCCTCGATCCTGCTAACAAGGCTTGCTATTGCAATGGCATAGCCTGTGGGCAGTACTGATGACTGGTGGGCAGGAGGAGCAGAGTAACCAGCCTTACTCAGAGAAAGTAAGTTGCAAATGAAGAAACAAAGGAATAAACAGACTTAAAGAATCATTCATTTATGTGTCTTTGTTTAAAACATTCATTTAAAAAATATTACTATTCTCTTTCTCCACCCTACCCCCGTGTGTGTGTGTGTGCACGCATGTATGTGTGTGTGTAGAGACCTGTGAATTCCATGGCATGTGTGTGGCCTTCTGCTTTAGGATCTGTGAACCTAACTTAGGTTGTCAGGCTTCTGTGACAAGAGCTTTTACCTACTGAGTATCTAACCTGCCTGCCCTTAATCCTGTTTTAAAAGCCTGTATTAGGGATTGTACTAGGGCCTCACATGCTTGTCACACACACTACCACTGGATTTAGCCCCCATTCCTGGTGCATTTTAACTAATATATATCTTTGCCACTTCTTTGAAAGAAGTAGATTGAATGGCAAAATTTGCATACTTTCTCACTGTGGAATAGAGGGTCGGAGAATGTATGAGAATCTAAATTTTGGCCAACCAGGAAAACGAACATGAAAATGGGAAGTCTGGTTTAAAAGGTAGAAGCATATGATGTAATTTGTATACTATTTGGAGACTGAAAAGTCTTTGTTTTACAGGGGTGCAGCATCCTTCTAGCTACATCCTGGGATGCCTTTGTTCTTAGCGGCTTATGTTGAAGCATCTATGTATTTAATGAATTACTAAAATTGATACAGCTAAGAAGATTCTTGGATTTGGATGTTTTTTTTTTAAACCTTCAAGAAAATTCCTACTGTATATTATACCAAAACCCTAATTGTTTTTACTAGTGAGGAACTGCCCGGATTGTAACAACCATTCATCGCCTCGATTGTAACAACCATTCATCACGTCAATTGTAACGACTGTCGCCTCGATTGTAACAACAGCCACTGTATTACACTATCATTATGTCTTCATTCTCTGACTTCGGTTTGGTCCATTGCATCAGAGCGTATTTGCTAAGAGGTGTTGGACATTCACAGATTTTCCTGGCTTCTGAATCAAGATTTTCCATTGGCTAAGTAGAAATTGGACTTGAGACTGGAGCTTCTGATCCCATTTATTGATCAAAAATTGAAAGCTGGGAAGCCTTTTCCAGTTGAGCTCAGTGCTGGCAGTGTTTGTGGTAAAAGTCCATGGCAAAGTGCTGGTCTTTGGGACCACTGAGGACACACACACACACACACACACACACACACACACACACACACACACACGGGGTAGGGTGGGATGGGTGGGATTTTTTTTCTGGCCTCCTGCAGCCCTGAAAACAATCAATAAACTATGGATGGAAATCTGTAAAAATTCATATCTCTTCTCATGGATGTGGTAAGATTTTCAGAGCCAAAAAGGTTAGTATAAATACTTTTCATTCATATTGTGAAGGATTCCTAACATTGGCTACTCTGGTGCTTAGCAATATGCTGACTTGGCATCTCCAGATGGCTGAGGAGGCAACCAGGTCTTGCTTTACCTTTGGCTCCTTCAGGTAACAGTGCATGGCCTGGGTGACGTCAGCTGCATGAACAGCATTGTGGTATGGGTTGTGACCGTGGTAATCTTCCTGAACCATAACTAGGAGAAAATAGAAAGCTTAGTCAGCTAAGATCAAAGTAAGAATGACATAGCAGATAAGACTAATTTGAGGTGGTTCTTGCTTAAAAGTATCAGAGCTTCTAAAGTACACAGCCTGAGGAATCCTTAAAAAAAAAAAAAAAAGGTGGTTTGCAAGCCTTGCCCTTGGCTGTTTGTAATGGGGAGGAAGGGGAGAGAAAGGCCAGGAGGATTTGTGCCGCTTGCAGGGTTTCTCACCTCTTCCATACATGACCCCTTCCTGGCGTCTCATGAAGGGCCTCTCTTATTCACAGGAAAAATAAATATGGAGGGAAAAGGACGACTTTATTTCGCACCATCTTTCAGTTATCTCTCTGTTGCCGTTTATTAACAATGTGCTGTAGGAGATGCTTTCTTTTAGAGTCCTTGTGTTTTGGATTCCTGCTGTCCAGTGATTGGATTACCACTTGAATAACAAACAGTCATCCAAACATATCTAGGCCTCCGGCAGGTAGCTATTACAGGGCTGCACTGAGCCGAGCGGGCCCTCTATTCAGAGGATCATCTTTCATGCCCCTCTGGCACAAGGCAGGGCGTAGAGTACCAAGTCCATGAAAGGTAATACAGTTTTGGTTTGCTACTTATAGAAGAAGCCAGTACCCACTTCAGCATATAACCAAATCAGTGCTCGGGATGAAATACATTCAGCGTGTATAAAATGTCCAGACTTACAATGGCCATATTCTTTTAGTGTTGCTTCAAACCTGGCTCCAGAGTCTGCTGCTAACTCAGATGCCAAGACTGTATTTCTTACATGTTCTGGGGGCACACATATGTGTCCAACGAATCTGTATCTCTTTAGACCAATCTAAATGATTTGGCCCTTTTCATGGCCATTACTTTGCTCAAGCAATTAGAATGCAATCAGCCTGAGGTTGTTTATGTTTCTGGAAAGGAGCCAGGTTGTGGTTGGTTACACATGTCTCTGCTATGCTGCAAGTACTCTTTTATTCAGTAGGCTTGCTTCATATCATACGTAAGCTCCAGCTCTGACACTTATCTGTGATGTGTAAATTACTTAACCACAATCCTCAACTTCTTATAACAATGCCCTGAGTCCAAGCGTTGCTGCCTTTGAATGATCCATGTATTAATACATGCAGTCCTTGGAAGAGGATGCAGGAGATGTACGCGCCATGTAAACCTGGTGGCGGATGCTGCTTCTACCTTCCTCCTGATGGCACCAAGTCAACTTTAGAATTCATGGTACTGTCACATGACAAGTGTGGCTTGAACCAGAAGTGTGCTAAGCGGCAGGGGCCAGTAATCAGGTGACTAGGAATCTACCTTGGATAATTCATGTGGGGAGGTAAATAAGACCATTCACAGAACTAAAGAGGAACTGGGCTGCTTTTAAAGAAAGACTGATGGACGCTGTGGCCTCGTGGGTAAAGATGGCGGGCTTTGACCTGTATGTGACCTTAGGTCTGTCACTAGTCATTAGCCTTGGGAAAGTACTGAAAGCTCTTGGTTGTCCTCCATAACTGTGGAACAAGTGGTGATAATAGTGTCCAACTTGTGGGTTCGTCAAACAATTAGAAGTGATTAACTTAAAGTATTCCACCCACAGTGGTGGGATGCAAAACATAGTTATAATTCATTCTAAGGGTTTCAGCAAATCGTGTTGTGACCATCATTATCTCATTGGGATTCTATTAATGTGAGAACATATCAGAATTGTCTTGACACCTATATATCCTTGTGGTTTTCGTTATAGATCCTTAATCTATATGTACTGTAAGCATAACACATTAAGCTAACAACTCAGCAATGACTTACGACAGATTAGTTATATTTTAAAACTAAGATTAAATCTTTTAAGACTAATTTGAGGTCTTTTTCTATCATGCCGTGGTTCTTAACACTGTATTTATTTAAAATTATTTCTGCTTTTTTGAGATTAAAATATATTTACATAATTTTTCATTTCCCTTTTCTCCCTCCAAATCCCCATATTCTTTCCTTGTTCTCTTTCAAATTCACACACACACACACACACCCCACACTACACGCACACCACACTATATACATATACCATACACACATCACACTACACACACACCACCCTACACACATACCACACTATACACATACACTACATACACACCACACTATACACATATACTACACACACACCACACACCACACACACCACACTATATACATATACACTACCCACATACCACATACCACACTACCCACATACCACATACCACACTACCCACACACACCACACACACACACCCTATACATATACATCACACACACACCACACACACACACCACACTACATACACACACCACACATACACAAACACACCACACTACACACATACACCACATACATATATATTCCTAAATACAAATACAACCTGCTGTTGTATTTGCTACATATGTGTATCTTTCAGGGCTGACTATTTGGTGTTGAATAACCAATGAGTGAACTTTTCCCTGGAGAAGACTGTATCTCCCATTCCCAGCATTCCTTGGTTGTTGTTTGCTCTCTGTGTATGGCTGAGGCCTCGTGGGCTTTCCCTCATGTCATGTCTGTTCAGTCCTTTGTTCAGCTCATGTTCCTTGATACTTGCAACCAATACATTATGCATTGTCCATTATTCCTGTGAAATAATTCTTGAATAGGGATATGCAAGGAAAAAAGACTTACCCAAAAACCTGTGTAAGGTTACCATATCGAGCTTAAAATGGTGGATGAGTCCATGGGAGTTGAAGAGGTGACACAATAGAGTTACCAGACTGTTCCCTGCAGAGGAATAGGCACTCACTTTATTTTTATTAACCAACCAACCAACCAACCAACCACAATAGCAACAAAATACTAGCAAGATTGAAAATAAGATTTAAAATTTCCAAAATAAGGTTTCTATGATAGAGTAATTCCCCACTTTTCATTTGAAACTATATATATTACATTTTTTCTAGGCTTCTCATTATATTGTGTAAATAAAATTAGTTCCCATCTTCTTATAACAGAGGAAAAGAAATTATTAAATGAAGGAATTTGTCTACTGAGTATGTATGTGTAATTTTAAGAACACATAGACCTTCAAAATATCCTTTAAGTCACTTCCAATTTACTTTTCACTGTAGAGATATTTAAGTTACTACATTATTCAACAATTGTAGTCCATTCATCCTATGGCACTTATCCAAAAGAAGACTGACTGAGATACTTCACAAAATTATGACAATACTCAAGAGATACTATCTATCTAAGAATAATAATTTTGAATTATAATTTAATTAATTTATTCATTATTTAAGATAAAGTCTCATTACACAGTAATCCAGGATAGCCTCAAATTCATGTTCCAGTAGTCTCAGTTTCCTGGGTGCCACCATGCCTGGGTGGCAGGTATTTTTAATACTTTATGAAAGTGTTTCAGAGATTAAAGACTTTGCAATGGATCAAGAGGCTGACCAAGTATCTTCAGTGGAATCTGAGTATTGCCAAAGAACATTCCTTTCAGGTACCTGGTTCAGTGTATCACCACAAATCTGATTGTCTTGGAGCCATTTCAGAACTCTCCAAGTTAGCAGATAGTACTGTAAACGATCTGTGACCATAGACTTATAACTGAAGCTAGTCTGGTGACAGTTCACAGCTGTTTATAATGAATTTTAGTGTGTGTGTGTGTGTGCATTTCTTTGAGGTTTACTTTTGAACTGTTGTGGTAGGTTAGCAGCAGGCTAATGAGCCGAGATAAACAAAACCTTTGATGGCTTCATTTCCCATTTCTGTAACAGTCATGATTATACTTTTTTTCAAATACCACTTAAGAAGTTATTTTTTTCACAGTTAATTTCAGTTATCAGTACCCCCTTCTAGCTGATGCAAACAAGAACAATGAAACATTATGGATTCCACCCATCGCATATATATTTCGGCTAGCTTTCCATAGAGTAAACATCCAAGACAAGATGTGACACTGCACATCTCTTGCTTGTCATCTCAAATGGTGTTGAGAAAACAATGGGCAATGACTTGATGAACACATAAGGCAGGTGATGAGTTAGACCATCAACATTAAGTGAGGTCTTTCACCGGCCTAATTTCATCTATGCTTTTTAATAAGTGGAGGAAAATGTATTTGATTATTTTCATTCATTAGGCATAAAACATGAAAGGGAGGCTTAATGGGAGTGTTTAATTTTCAGCTACAGCCTAAGTTTTTACACCCTTTCCCTGGCAATTACTTCCTTTTGATGATGCCAAACTTATCCAAGTGATACTTGCAATGGGCAGCCTCAGCTTCCTTAAGAAGCAACAATAACTACCTTGTCTGTAAGAGACAGAACTGGTCAGATGTGTTTCTGTGTGTTCACTTTTTAGTGACTAATATTGAGCTTTTGGACATGACCAGAATATTCTGTGAGGAAAGAGTGCAATCTGTGGTTTCCCAATTCTTTTGGGATCACAGTTCAGAAGGAAACCATCCTAACATGCTAAGGTCAGATTCAGTCCTCATTCTTCATCTGAATTAATTTTCCCCTCCCTGGTCTGTCCCAACTGACTATAGATTTATGAGAGTGGGAAAAGAAGGAAAAAAGGCATTTTTTCTAAAAATACAAATTGTTTCTCATGAAATGAATCCATTTTATGGTGTATATTTTAGTGAGAATTCTTTGAGGATAACTTACCATTTGTCAAGCGATCAAACAAGAAAATGTCAAAGTCCCACATTCCAACTTTGGAGAGCATATGCTGAGAAGGCAAACAAAAATAATGCCCAAGTGAAGCACACACTAAGATTCAAACATCTACTTCTAGACATGGTGATTTAAACAAAAACTCGGAAACTAGTATTCTACTCTATGTACAATAGATTTGGGGTAAACCAGATTCTACTCCATTCACTAATGTCAGCTCAAGGGGCAGGCTCTGAGTTGAAACCACCTGGTCTAATATCAGCCACTTTTCTTCCTGGCTGTTGGACCTTGGTTACATCCTTAACTTCTCTGACCCTCATTTGAAAAATGTGGCTGATACCATCTTCATCAGAGGGTTGTTTGTAGGGGTAGAGCGAGGTAGGGCTATATGCCCCAAATGCCCGTCACAGTGCTTGTTCACAGGGAGCACAGGTATAGGTGTCTGTTAAACCAGGGTGTGTACTGTAGGGAGAAGTGTTGTTCTGTTTGTATTGGTGATATTTGGGTTTAAATCCAGGATCTTCATGCCAGTCAAGAACTTCACCACTGAACTATAGCCCCAGTTCTTATCATAAAAACTTAAAAACAAAGTGAAAACCACTGATGAGCATACTATATTGCCCAGTGTGGACTGCATGTAAAGTTAACTGTATAAAAAACCAGTGAGTACACCAGTCAGAATGGCTAAGATCAAAAACACAGGTGACAGCAGATGTTGGCGAGGATGTGGAGAAAGAGGAACACTTCTCCACTGTTGGTGGAATTGTAAACTGGTACAACCACTATGGAAAGCAGTCTGGCGGTATCTCAGAAAATTGAACATAGTGTTACCTGAGGACCCAGCTATACCACTCCTGGGCATATACCCAAAAGATGTTTCAACATACAACAGGGACACATGCTCCACCATGTTCATAGCAGCCTTATTTATAATAGGCAGAAGTTGGAAAGAACCCAGATGCCCTTCAACAGAAGAATGGATGCAGAAAATGTGGTACATTTATACAATGGAGTACTACTCAGCTATTAAAAACAACGAGTTCATGAAATTCTTAGGCAAATGGATGGAGCTGGAAAATATCATCTTGAGTGAGGTGACCCAATCTCAAAAGAACATACATGGTATGCACTCACTGATAAGTGGATATTAGCCCAAAAGCTCACAATTTCTAAGAAACAACGTATAGACCACATAAAACTCACATAGAAGAAGGAAGACCAAAGTGTGGATGCTTTGGTCCTTTCTAGAAGGAGTATCAAAAGTTTCAACCAGAGCTCTCAAAGTCTAAACCGCCAGCCAGAGAGCACAAAGGGAGGAACTCATGCACCTGTATAGGGAATTGAGGGTGACCTTGTCAGACTTCAGTGAAAGTGGAGGACTATGGTCCCCAAAAGTTTGGATCCCCTACTGTGTGGGAATTTGAGAGCAGGGAGAAGGGACTGGGAGGATGTTTGGAGCACACCCTCACAAAAATAGGAGGAGGGGGTATGGGATAAGGGGCTTTGGGGGAGAATGGGAGAGGAGATAACATTGAAAGGTAAATATAAATACGTATAATATCCAATAAAAAAAACCACACAGATAAAGGGTCTAAAAAAAAAAAGAGAGGGAGAGAGTTTACTTATTTCTAAATTATTTTCAAAAGTTTCTAGCTGCTAATTGGCTAAGATCCTATTTTAAGCTCTCCACAAAAGAATTTAAGTCTCTGTTCAATATTCTCAAGAGAGATGTAAATCCTAATTTTCCTCAACAATTAATTGACAAAAGAGAGGTAATCTCACAAAAAGTAGAAGAAGCTATTACTAATGGATATATTATATAGTCTGATTAGTTGTCGGTGGTGCTATAACAGTCCTTTAACAAAAGATTATTAATATAGATTTATATATCCTTAAATAGGGTCTTCATGACTCTCTGAGTGTGGAAGGAGCGACTGTTGGCCCTTCTGCCCTGATTTTACAAGAACTCTGAAAAATTGGCTTTAAAAACAAAAGAGGGGGAACGGTACCCCCCAGAAGGAGTCCCCCTGAAATACTCTCCATCATGCCTTGTTTACTTTTATCTCTCTAAAGCTGAAAGCTCATGGCAAATCTGCTGCTGACTGCCTCTGGCACCACCGAGACCAACAAAACTTTGCCACAGATATGGGGATGGACTCTCTTACACTAAAAGGGAATGGCCCAGACTCAGTTCCCTTATGGGGCAGAGGACTGATATTCCTGTCTGATACCACAGAAGGCACAGCTAACCGGCTACCAAAAAAGATTAATGAAAAAAATAGATAACCCCACAAAGCCAGGCCCAACCATAAATAAGATGAATAACAATTTACATCCAGGGAAGAGAAATCTCCCTGAGAATTCCCTTCTTTTTCCTTTCCAGGTAAAAATGAATCACTCATGATGCCTGCTGTTAGAAGTTCTAATCCAGATGCTGGCCTCCGAAATTATACTACTCAGACCTTTGAAGGGCCACTGACAAGAACATCAAACAACTACAGATTGACATCACTAATCTGAAGAAATCCCTTGTTTCACTGTCTGAAGAGACCTCCTAAAATCGCAAAGATCCTTATTGGACTTGATTTACTCTAGTACAATAGAAAAGGCTGTGTACAGCTCTTGACTGTGTACAGCCCTTAAAGAGGAAGGTTGCCTTTACATAGACAAGACAAGGAGGGTTAAAGAGAGCATGAAATAGGTCAGTGAAGGCACTAAGAAAAATCAGAGAGAGAAAGAGACAGATGAATGTTGGTACAAGAATTGGTTTTCAGCCTCTCCAAGGTTGTCAACCCTATTTCCTCCCATCTTGGGACCATTATTTGGGTTCTTTTTGCTTATTTCTGCTATTCCCTGGCCCTCAAATAGGCAGACTAACTCTGTGATACAACAGATAAATAAGTAGGTAGCAAAACCTACTCAGATACATTATCATAAGTTAGCTATGGAGGACCACGAGACTCAAGATGAGGTTGTTACTTTATACAGGGTGTTTCCAAAACCCATCTCCACCCAACCTAAAAGGGGGGACTTCTGCCCCTAGACCAAGCAGAGAGGGGCCACCTAGAACCCCCTCTGTCAGGCGATCTGAATTCTTGCTTAGGCTGCGAGGCTAAGCACTGCAAGGGAATATAAATAAAAGATAAAAATATCTATCTGGGTTCCCTGAGGGACAAGCCTGACTGCATAGGGGTTGATGTCAAAAGTATCGCCTCTCTAGGAAAAAGACATCGGGACGGGTATGGCCCTCATGCCTCACTGGACAACGACAGGGGGACTGGAGCCATTACAAGGTCCCCTTCAAGTACTGGAGGTCAGGTCTCTATTCCCGCCTTCGAATGTTTAGAATTGCCACAGCCCTTCTATACTTAGAGAAGGGAGGAGATGTCAGGGGCAGCCCTGCTTACACACTGAAGGCTTAAAATCAGCCATAGGCCTAAAATCAGCAATAGGCCTGTCATACATGTATACTAACACCAAGTCTTGGGTCTCAGTGGAAAAACATCAAAATAGATGGCTATAAGCTAATGTAGACAGGCAGCTTTTGTGGAAATTTACAAGTCTGAGCAGTCATAGACCTTGTAAATAGGTAGCTTTGGCAAACAATACCAACTTAGATAAGGACAAGCGAGTGATAAGTAGAGTCATAGTGACTTGCCCCCTGAACCTTCACCCAGCCGATACCCGGTTCTGAAAGATATCTGTATTCCCCCTGAACACCCACACTCCAGTGTCATTCCCTTCCCCATATCCTGGCTTTCTGTGTTTATAATCCCTGTGTGAATGAATTACGATTTGAGAAAAAATCAATTATTAAAAAAAAAAGAAAAAAGAAAAAAAAGGAAACCAGTGAGTAAGTGACCATGCCACAGAATTTGAAGACTATGTATAATGAAGACTTATTTTTTTTTTTATTCAAGAGTAAGTCATATTTAGAATTAGATGTGACATAGAAGGTGAGATGGTTAATTCTCTCTGTTTCATAGTTCTAATAATTCCATCCATCTCTCTTTGAAGGTATAGTCACTAATACAAGGACTAGCTCATGATTCTCTCTGCTCCTGAGTGGTTCTGTGTCCTGTGAAAAATCCAGTGACTTATATAGCTTGCTTAGCCCTCACAATGTATTCAATAAACAAAGGGGTCTGTTTGGAGAGAACTTTTACCCAAATCATACAATATGAAAGGGAGAGCGAGGCCCTGTCTTCTGACAGGAGACTTCTGGTTATTATTTTGCCTATATCTCAACATCACCTTTAAAAATGTGGCTGCCTAGAGGAGAGAACTTACCATGAGTGCTCTGTCACCGACAGTGCAGTGTTAGAAGTTATTATTGATCTCCTTTCAACAAATTAGCCAAGTATCCACTACCTATTCAACTGCCCATCAACCATCACCTACTAACCAATCATCTACCAACCAAACACCAATTACAGGTGAAACACTGATCAACCAACCTACTAACTAACCAACCACCAACAAGCCACCAACTACCAAACAACCACCAGCTACAAACCAATCAACCAACTACCAACTATTAATTTATCAACAACTACAAGCTAACTAATCAACCAACCAATTTACAACCAACCACCACTAACCAACCAACCAAGTACCACCAACCAACCAACCACCAACTACCAACCAACTGCTAACCAACATGTCAACCAACTACCAACCAACAAGTCAACCACCAACTACCAACCAAACAGTGATCATTTAATTCCACCCTTAGGTTGTTGTAAGGTCTAATTAATTTTTTTCCTTTTATAGACAGGATATTAGAATTTTGTTCCTCTGATACTATTTATTGTTCATTTTTTAATGGCATATATGTAGTAATATATCATTATATGGAGATATTATATACCATGTAAGCTACAAATGATTACTATTGACCTCTGTTTGAATGGTGCCAAGTTTACTCCTGAAATTTAAATTCCTTTGGCAACTTAGGCTGGAAGTAACTTGAAAATTGTTTTTAAACAATCACACTTGATAATTACTGAAGGTATTTTCAGTTGGCACTATACAAGACAATTTGGTGGATTTAAAGATTTACTTATACACTAAGTAGTAGTGTTTCAGGCCATGCCAACACTTTACTTTGTTTGGCGTTGTATAAATATATTCTACACAATTATAAAAGTGAAAATAGCTAGTGTGTATTTGGTGTAAGCATATTAAGCATAGGGCCATGTTTTACCTCAGGATCAGCTGTGTAGCTTGGTGACATATTTAGTCAAATATCATATTAGCTTGCATAAATCCTGGGTTTAATCCCCAGCACTCCCTATCCCATAAATACAAAGACCACATGTTATATCTAGAAAATCTTTAATTACCTCTAAGAGGTACATTTTTCTATAACTGTAATTTTGTGTTTGGGAAAATAAGTATAGATGTGCTAAATAACAAACCCAAAGTCACAAAGCCCCTGAGAGGCAGAGTAGGGTTCAGACTCAGGTGATGTCAGCTGGGGCAAAGGCTCTTGGCCACTGCCTGCTGCAGGGAGACCTAGAGGTATCTGGCTTACCCTTGCTTGTCCAAGGTAGTCTTCATCCAGCAGGTGGAGGGGGGCCTGCGGTATAATCCCTCGGAGAAGCCTAGATGCATGGAAGTATCTTTGGAAACTTAACAGTCTTTTCACCTTTTTCTTGGTGCCAATTTCCCCTGAGTGTGTTGTATCTGTGGAAAGGAATCAGAAGCAGAATTCATGTGTTTAAAAGAGGGATCATTTTCTCTGTGTAGAGAATAATATATTAAAAGGAGAGACATTTAAAAGACACTTGAAGGGCTAAATAGAGTTGAATATGGTCTATTAACTTGATGTTTGAAATTCTTCTAATAAATGAGACAAACAAACAAGTGATCTTCTTGCCCTTTCTCTCCTCTGTCCCTCTGGGTCTCTCTTCTTTTGACAGAGTCTTGTATATAGCCAAGGCTGACCTCAAAATCATGATCTTTCTGCTGAGGCTGTTGAGTCCTGGGATTAATACACATAGCTTAGTGTTAGTTACATATTTTTCATACACCTTTCTTATATAATTTTGGATGACATGAACTGTATGAATTGAAAACTTCACTTTTTGGTTCGTTAATCCTCTTCAAATGTTAGAAGACTGCGAGAGAAATGTTTCCTGTTTTCTGAGGAATATCATTGACTAACTAACAATGCTGCAGAAAAAGCAAAGAGGATTCGTGCCTTGTGACTGTGTGCTCTCTCGCGCTGGGAGTTGTAAGTACTTTACCCAGGCGGCAGAGACTCATTCATGTTCACGTCTTGATGCTGACACTGTGGTGACTGTACAGAAATGTGGCAGGTATCATATGTGGACATCTGCTAAGGCATGTCTTATCTTACACAAAATTTTCCTGTCACTTTTGAGTTGTACAGTCGATGTCTTCAGCAAAGGTTAGATGTGAGTCAATTCAGGAGTCTGGTAGGAAAATGTATAGCTGGTGTATAGAGTAATTCGTTTTCTTCCATGTCTTCTTCCATCTCCCCTTTTCCCCTATAGCACTCAAAATTACCACTAATGAGAAAAAGAATGCCGGGGAAACTCAGAACAGTGAAGGACCATGTGTAACTCATTACTTGGCTGCGTGGAGCATGGAAAAGCATCATTCAAGGCCACAAGACCAGCTCTGCCCTGAAAACACTGCCTGATTAAAATGGCTAGTATTTAAAGCCAATGTAGATTTCACCCATGGAAAGAGGCAAACGTGTGCGCATGGAGGTAAGAGAGTGGCTGAGGTTGTGTTTGGCCTACATCAATATTAAGAATGCCATCTGTCAACTTCATTCTGCAGACAGCTTCTCCTTTCTATGAGTTTGTTATGGTAAAACATCAAATGAAGGTACTCATTCATTTATTAAACATAAAAAGCCAGAGCTGAGTGGTGGTGTCACATGCTTTTAATCCTAGCACTTGGGAGGCAGAGGCAGGTGGATCTTTGTACACCATTTAGTCTACAAACGAGTTTCAGGACAGCCAGGACTGTTACACAGAGAAACCCTGTTTTGAAGAACCAAAACAACAAACAAACAAAAACAAACAAAAAACAATAAAGAAACCCTGAATACCTTTTATGGGACTGTCCTAGACATTTTAGTGAGCAAAAACAAGATCTCTACCCTCTTAGAGGGGACACGGCAGTGAGAGGTTGACAATGTGTAACATAAAAGAAAAGGAATAATAAAAACTGAAGATAGATGTAATGAGAGTAGTAAATGTGTGTGCGTGTGTGTGCATGTGTGTGTGCGTGTGCGTGTGTATGCAGAGAACAAGGGATCAGAAATTCCATCTCAGTAGCAGTCAACACTGGCTTAATGAGAAGATAGAATCTGACCTAAATTAGAGGCACTGAGGGAATTAGCTGAGTAAACACCTGGGGATGCCTTTCAGGTATAGAAACTGGATCAACCAGGAGTGGGAGCCTGTTTAGGATTTTGGAATGAGCACTGAAAAGAAGGACCAGTCCCTGCGAAGAGGAAAGAGAGGGTGGACTGAAGGATGAATTCTTGGAACAGAGGCTGGCCTGGAAAGGAGATGTCTCGAGAAGTTGTTGAAATAGCCCAGTCAGGAGTGATGGCTGCTGAGACACAGTGGAGTCAGGGGAGGGTAGTGGGTAGTGACAATTCTGGCATTTTGGTTTCTTTAAAAAAAAAAAAAACAGAATTACTATAAGAATATGTTTTCATTTTAATCCCAGGTGTGGGATACGGGGCTGCTTCAGATTGTCCACCGCAGCTGTCTATGATTTTCCTTGTGCAGGGGTGTGATTCTGCCAGTGACAGATAGTTTCTTGGATCCTGTAGCGTTAGGAATTAAGGGGACTTTTCGGAGAGTATATAAATGCTAGGGCTTCCAAGAGGCGGGGTGGGTTGTTGATTGGCTGATCGTTGGTTGGTTGTGGTTTGTTATGTAGTTGGGAAAAAATGAAGAAAGAAGAAATTAGAGATCCTGATGGTAAAGACCAAACGTGCCCCAAGAAGCTTGACATTCCCAATCAGCAGGAAGTGGTCTAACGATAGTCTCACCCCATTTCCTTTCTGTCCTTTCTCTCTCTCCTATCTAGAGTTAGGAGGTCAGAAGGGTGGGGAAAGAATGGAGAAGGGTGGAAGAAAGAAACCACAAAGTAGCTAAAGACAGTCTATCAGAGAAAGCACAGAAATGGTGGAGGACTGTGAAAGGTATTTTAGTTATATCCAAATTTTTTTTTTGCCAGAATAGGTGGGAGAATGGCCTGCTATCTCTTGAGACAGAGAGGGGTGCAGTGAATTTGATGTCAAGTCCAGAGCTTGAGAGAGGACAGGGTTAGGGGTACCGGGTGGGACTCAGATGAGGTTAGCCAGAGTGAATGTGAAGATCCCTGAGAAATGATCCAAGCTTGAAGTGTGGGGTGACTCCACATCCTCTTCAGAATGGTATAGAGAAGAACAGAATTATGGGAGGTGAGGAGGGAGCAGATGGAAAGCAGGATAATGTCATTTCCCGGAAGCCTTCTGAACAAACACAACAGTGTGAGACACTAAGTATCGAACGTTGTTAATGGTGCCTGCAGGAACACCGACTCCGTACACTTAGAAAGCACACATTTTATTGTTTACACGCACAATAACTCCTTTTAGCAGTGGATACATCTCGCACTCGGGGAAAGGGCCAGTTATTGGTCCAGGACAGAAGATGTCCATGTGAACTGTGACACACTGCACCAGGAAATGAGAATATTAAATGCAGTGGGTTTGTGTAAAGGATGAGTTGGTGAGATGGCTCAGTGGTGCTTACTGTCCAGTGTAATGATCTGAGCTGGATCTCCAGGACTCAATAGTGGAAGGAGAAAACCAACTCCATAAGATGTCTTCTGACCAATGCACACACGCACACACACAGAGAACAACACAAGATGTCTTCTGACCAATGGATGTACGCATACACACACACACACACACGTATGCAGAGAACCAACTTTGCAAGATGTCTGCTGACTAACACACACACACACACTTGCACGCACAGAATATATGACAGGAGGCTTTAAGAGACCCCTTTAAGCAAAAGGGAAAAACTTGAGCTTCAAAATAAATGATGGAAGAATAAATTTCAAACCTCTAAACAAAATAAGAAGAAAAACATCAATGAATTTACAGTGTAGCAGGCAAGTGCTTAAGAGAAGAGAAAGCTTTTTGCAGAGAGTGCTGACCAATAAATGCAACAGAAATAATAGGATGGGAAAATTGTCACTTTGTAGCCATTAAGGTAATAACTGAATTGGGCCAGAATCCTTAATGGATATTACAATGATTAAGGAAAATTTAAAATACATCAGGTAATTGGATAATACCACAGGACAGAGAGAGTGGGCAGGGCTTTTTTTTGTGGCTGAATATGAAAAAGATAGCTTCTTTATTAAGCATTCAACCCTCACTATTCAAGGGAGAAACTGGCACTTCCTCACACTTTGCACTAAGATACAACAGCAGGGATGTAATGCTCTTGCTCAAAATAGGCAAGTGACTTCTTCAACAGAGAAGTCCAGAGTCGGGGAGGAGGAGGAGAAGGGGGACAGTATCAGATGTGGGCAGAGACAGGGGAGAGGCACAGAGGACCAGGAGAATGAATGGAAATCTGCAGCTGCTGGAGGTGGGGGAATCTTTAGGAAGTACCAGAGATCTGAGATGGAGGTGGCTCCCAGGAGTCAATGCAGGTGACCACAGTCAAGATGCCTAACAGTGGGGAGATGAGATCTGAAGAGCCATTTCCTGTAGCCAGGCAGGACCCCAAGTGGAAGGATGGTGACACCAATCCACCCACAAAACTTTTCCACCCAAAATTTGTCCTGTCTATAAGAAATGTAGGAACAAAGATGGAGCAGAGACTGAAGGAATGGTTAACTTATCCCATGGGCAAACACCAATTCCTGATACTATTAATGACACTCTTTATGTTTGCAGACAGGAGCCTAGCATAACTGTACTCTGCAAGGCTCTACCCAGCAGATGACTGAAATCGAAAGAGAGCTGGGGAAAGGATTGAAGGAACTGAAGGGGATAAAAACTCCATAGAAAGCTAACAGAGTCAACTCACCTGGACTCCTCGGAGCTCTCAGAGACTGAGCCACCAACCAGAGAAGTTCCTGGCACATATGTAGCAGACATGCAGCTCTGTCTCCATGTGGGCCTCCTAACAACTGGAGCTGGGGGCTATCCCTAAGGCTGTATCCTGACTGGAATACAGCATATTTATTCTGCTACATTGTATTCGTAGTGGAGCTCGATTAGGCAGTAGGAGAGGAGGTAGAGCTGGGAGAAGGAGAGAGGAAGGGGAGGGGAGAAAAAGAGGAAGGGAAGGGGAGGGAGAGAGGAAGGGGAGGAGAAGGAGGAGATTCTCCACCATGGAGGGGTCAAAAGCAGTGTAGCAACTTCTATCAAAAGGTTAGATATTTGGTAACAACTCTGTGTGGGCATCTTGTTATGTGAGTATTTCCAAATATATAAATCAACTGGATAATCTTTAAGCATAAAGAGTCTTCATTCTACCAGGTACTGCAAGGATGGCAGATAATGTCTGGGGTTCAGCCGAGCTTTGTGGATGCAGCGTGGGGGATTGGCAGAGCCATCCCCTATGCTGGCGTCTCATGGGTGCCAGGGCCTGTGCATCTAGCTAGCCAAAGCCCCAGTCAGAGCTGAGGAGCAGCGGGAACATGGTGGGTGCCCGGGAACAAGCTGGACTGGGTGTTGTTTTCTAAATATCACTCCTACAGGAATCCATTCCCCAATAGGACTGCCTTGTCTTGCCTCAGTGGGAGAGGATGCAGCTAATCCTGCAGAGACTTGATATGCCAGGATGGGGGGGATACCTGAGAAGTGGCACCTTCTCACAGGAGAAGGAGAGGAGGGATGGAGTAGGGGCTCTGTGAGGGGGGACTGGGAGGGAACAGCATTTGGAATGTAAATAAATAAATAAATAAATAAATAAATAAAAGTTCAGGATGAAGGACACTTTTCCAAGCACTTGGCCTATAGTCTTAAAAGAATGTCACAAAACATAACAGTAGCATGAAGTATTATTTCACATTAATGGACCCCAGCAATACTGAACTAAGTACACGGTGTGGTTCTGAATTGGTGCCTGGAGCAGAAACAAAGTGTCCATAAACAACATTATTAAGATTACTTGTCAAATTCGGATGTGGGATTGTTTATGTGTGGATAACACTGTATTTGTGAATTTCTAAAACTGTGATAAGGGTCATCGCCCCTGCTTTAGTTTTGTGGAAGGCACACAAGATCCTGAGTGGAAGAACATAATTCTCATTGGTAGAGGAAGGACATCAATAATGGCATAAATTGATTCATATCTACCTCAGCTGCTTAGGAACATCCATTTTGTGTTACGTGAGACAATGAAGCCATAAAGACTAAGAGCATAGTTGAGAGAAAAAAATTCATTTAGAAAACTGCTTGAAAAGAAACCACAATTTCACACTATAAGCTGCTTTTGGAAGTAATGAAATGTGCTATTCAATTCTTGACTAAGTTTTGACATCACTGTTTCCAAAAGGACTAAGAGTAAACAGCTAGCCTTTCTTTTGATAATTAGGAGTGAGGTTATATACATCATAGACAGAAATTTAAATGTAGCTAAGTCTTACATAGTTCTTCTAAACTCAGCTCAGAAAAATCTAGGGAATCATAACAGTGTTCCTAGTAACAGAATACTAGGCCTGTTTAAGAGAAGCTGTTTAATGGCGTGCTCAGTTGTCCCTGTGCATCTGTTTGCCTTTTATTGAGCAATGGTCCACATCTCAGTTGGAGTAGTTATCCTAAGCTGTTCCGTTGCCTAATCTATGTAAGCATTGCCCCAAGTGTGGAATTTAACTTCTCTTGCTTTATGAATACAACCAGGATGAATGTATTAACACATTTTTTTGCATGACTTTAGTGCTAATTTTAGGGTTATGGAATTTGTATTGGCTCTGCCAGTATGGTAATTTGACAATTTCACAAGTTGGGATTGGCTTAATTGCAAACATTTTGGAATTTCTTCTTCATTTCTGAGCACCTCTCGGTAGCAGCTCTGGGTAGGGACTGGTCAGTGTGGTAGGAAGAAAGAACTTAAGGGTATATAACCACCAATGTGTGCTTGCATCCACATTATGGATGTCTGCTGTATGCCTGGCTCTCCAGACAAGTTCCCCACCAGCTGTTCCTAGATGATGGCTAGTTAACAGCTGTGCAGAGTGGCCTAGGTGGTACTGAGGACAAAGGAAATGGTCGTTAAATGAGCAGAGCTGGACACAGGCAGACATGAACATACAACGACTTGCATCCAGTATCAGGACTTATGAACAGTTAACAAACTGAATCCCCCTAAATAATGTGCTCAGATTCCCTTTTCTAATTATTGCAATAATTATTATCATTAAACTCCTTGCTGAATAAGTGACCATTTAAACTTTTCTTTCTTCTCTTACAGGCTTCTTACTATGTCATGTACCATGTATAGTTACTGATGTAGATGACTGATTAGATACAGGCTCAGCAATCACTTGATAAAACTTTTTACCTTGTGGTATCTGGTACAAAATCTCACATATGTGGAAGTAGTCAAAATTGTGTTAGCATTTTTCTCTCCTTGTCATTTCTTTATGTTGGGATCCTCTGAGCTTCTCTTTTCTAGACCATTATACATAGATAAGAGGCAAATGTAAACTAAATTCATCCCACTGTGTGTGTGTTTTAGAATATCACAGTGTATTCCATTAATATTCACAAAACTACAAATTAGTAAAAATAACTAACAGTTGGTTAAATTTGGAAACATTTGATTAGAAAATATTACTGATGCCCTTGAGTAATAGGCCAGTTTATTATATTTATTTATTTTACAGGCACACACGCACACACACACACACACACACACACACACAGAGTTAAATGACAGTGTGCAGACTCTCTCCTTCTATCTTATGGTTCCAGGGATTGAACTCAGGTTGTCAGGGTTGGTAGCAAGTGCCTTTACCCACTGAGCTACCCACCAATAAGCCAATAATAAAAAATTGTGTTTAGTTTTGAAATAATTTTCCCAATGATCTTCAAAACAGAGAAGAAGGCCAATCCTGTGTTTCCTGCCCCTGCTCTTTGCCTTAGCAGACCCCTGTTCCGTGCTCACTTGAGCTCATGTGGTTCAAGTTCACTTTACTCATAAGTTTGTTTTCCTTACTTAGTTTATGATCTGAAGACTGGATTCTTGTTAGTTTTCTTTAACTTTTTACAATACCCTGCAAGTTGTAGGTATGAATACAAAATGATGGGACCCAATCAGTTCTTTCTTGTATCTAATGTACTCTAAGAACTCTGAACTTTGAGGAAATCAGGATCAAATTCCAGTTTTCAAAATGCAACGTTAACGTAGATGGACTGGGTTGATTCCTTTGGCAGTTTGTGTCCTGAAGCACAGAAGCAGGTTTACAGTCAAGCTGTCTCTCTTATTACATGTACTGCAGCTTCAGATTCAGCAAAGATTCTCTGCAAAGCTGGGGCATGGGGGTGGGTGCAAATGGAGATGTCCAGGATTGTAATTTTCTTGAAAGCACACACAAGGCTTAGAGATGGAAACTGTGTAGGTACAGTTGCCCTGCAGAAATAATGTTTTAAATAGGCTATATTTTAAAAAAGGGTGGGGGAATCTAAAGCGATTGTGTACAGAAAACAGCACTGATGGATTTTCAGAACTTATTCTGTGGATTTCCCTTTGATGAGAACTAAGGACGTCACCTCAGAACGAGGCCCCTCCTCACTGCATTGTAAATGTGCTGCTTAATCTTCACGTGCTCTAAGTAAATCTCATGGGTGCAATGATTGCTGCATCAAAGTCTCACCTTCCAAAGTTTAGCATCTCTGGACATTAGTTTTTAGTCATTCAAAAATAAAAGAAGCTGCCAAATAAACCTTTAAAATAAAATATGACATGTTTATCTTCCCAGCCTTTTGGAAGTCACAAATGGCTATATTTGTGTAATTTTTTCTGTGTATTTTTTGAGAGTCAGAAAATGGTGATAGAGACATATGACAGGAATATATATATATATATATATATATATATATATATATGATCAAATGTGGAACTTTTTCTCATATGGTTGGACATATTCTTTCAGCAAAGTCATTACCAGTGGCTTTTCAGATCTTGAGCAATTTTATGGAGTTAAAATACAAACTAAATTCATTTGCATCGAGAGCATATGAAGGGCTCAGATTTTAACAAAAAAGTAAGGAGACCAATTGTGACGATTAATGAAGAGGTAAAGATACATAAAACAAAATGTCATCTTTGTCATAATCCTCACTGTCATCAGTAGCGACAGCAGCAGCAGCATATACATACACACAGGGAAAAAGAGAGGAGAAAAAAAAGAATGCCAAGCCGAAGTCAGACACTAGCACTTTAAAATTCGAAGTTAAGGAAGAGATTCAAGTTTAAATAATCTAAGATGCTATTTTTAAGCTCCCTCAACTCAGGTCTTGAATAGAATGTATTCAAGCCCTGTGACATTTTCTCTTCTGTGTACAAAATCCACTCACGATGTCTTGATGGCTGTCACTAAGAGAAAAACTTTGTTTCACAGCCATAGGGTGGGAGGAGGAGGAGGGGGGGGGGAAGAGGAGGAGGAGGAGGAGGAGGAAGAGGGAGAGCAGAGTCTTCCACAAGACAGGGTAAAATGTTTCCCTGGATCTAACTTTTTGACATTTAGTTCCTGTTCAGTTGCTATTTTACTTTTACGTTCTTGACATTGATGGCTGAGTTGAGTCACAGGGTTGTGGACTTGCTCTCTGCCTGACAGCATCCACACTCGCTATGCTTGTGGAAGGAGCCCTGGAGGGTGAGATGCTCCATCTCCCTCAGCTGCACAAGACAGCACTGGTTTTAGACTATTATTTTGGCCTACCATAAAAACCCATCATAACCCATGTTATGTTATCTCCAGCTTCTGGGATGGGGAATGGCTGGAAAATGATTGCCTCCTTTTGTAAGGAGAGACATCATCAGAAGTAAGCTCTTAAAACTAGTTTGGGCAATAGGAAGATTTTTCCCCCCAAAATCTCAGTTTGAATGAAATTTAAATGAATTTGTAGGAAACAGATCAAATTTCCTTCATCCCGAGGAAGAAATCCATGCCAGGCACAGTGCGGTTTTCCAGAACCCTTTGCTTCTGACTTTGAGATGTTTAGCAAATCCAGAGTTTTGAAGGCGATGGTTTGTGGTAAGTAAATTGAAGTGACTAAACTTTCAGGGGATTCTACATCTCCTGAGGCTAAACACTGAAGTATTAACTCTCTCAGTCTTGTGTATTTTAAGTAAATATGGTGTTTTATCTGGGGATGTGCATCTGGACTGTAAGTTTCACTACAAAAATTCCAAACATGTGACATAAGGCTCCTCTGCCTTCACTTTGTCTGTAACCTTATCCCCCCATCCCAGAATACTCAACCAAGTCCCTGCTTCTAGTTCACTCTCTCCACTCCTCCTCACCTACCACTGACAGATTTATTTCTTAGGCACAACTCCTTCCAGGTCAGCCCTCTTCAGCAAATCCTTCAGTGGCTCCCTCATGTCTAATTTGTTCAGTCATTATTACTGACTTTGGCCCTCATGGCTGTCCACATGCCTGCAGACAAACAGCTCTTCTGCTCGTGGTTCAGTTGGTGTTGTTCACTATATTTTTCTGCTTTAACACCATCTCATAGCCATCTACCTTTGATCAGGCCACTTCAAGTCTTGCTTCCTGGCCCTCTGGTCAGATGCATTCAGTTGTCTCTGTGAGCCCTCATAGTTCCCAGTTAGTACTGTAGTAACTTAGCTTAGCAGGCAAATGTTCAACCCTTTTGAGAGACCCTGTAGACAGGACTATGTCTTGCTTATTGTGGAGCCTGGTTTTGGCCCTCGATGACCCACAGTTCCATATGTGTATAGCAACACTGTTGTGACAACAACTACAGCTCTTTATGCTATACATGGGTAAGGAACAGTGCCCCCTCATGGTATTAGCAGTGGGCAAAGTGGTGTATTCTCACATTGAACTGGAGCAGAGAGCAGAGACTCACTTTTCTGTGGCTGCTTCTGAGTCCACCTGCATGAGAAACAGACCAAATACCAAAGACACAGAAGGCTCACTTGATCCAGAGCAGTGCAACTGGCTTCCTGTCACACAAGCCCCAGCACAACAGGGATAGTAAGTACTCGGGGATGATGAAAGTCAGAAACACCGAGAGCTCAGAAGGTGGGTCATGTTTGTTAGAGCAGATAGTGAAGCCGGTCATTAAGAATTGTTTACAGATGGGGTTGGAGAGGATTAGGCATTTATTCCAGACATCACAGCAAATAAGTAACAGAGCAGGGATTCGAACCTGGGTTTGCCTATCCTGAGGGTGAGGCTGTGTTCATTATATCCCATATTTTACAGGACATGGGCAAAGAGTCAGGTACATGTGGCAGCACAGGCTCCTGTTCTTTTCTGGGACTCAGTGACAGGTCAGGACTTAAAAGATTTCAATTTTTTTTTTAAAGTATGTGGAAATACAATGAGACGTACAAGTGAAACTCGGAATGGTAGCTGTTGAGGGCGGGTGGAGAGGTGCCGAGAGAGAGGAAATGGAAAATTTCTGTGCACTGGGTTTAGAGTTCTGCTACATAAAATGAAAAAGTTCCAGAGACCTGCTGTACAATAATGAACTTATAGTGAAAACTCTGTTCTGTGTACTTCAAAATATTAAGAGAGTGAATCCCTTATGCTGCTATACAAAAGCATTGTAAAACAAAAACAATAAAGAAAACTTCAACATAACTCGAGAATGAGTGTTTAAAAGTCAACAAAGGCTTAAAGGTTGAAGATGAATTTGGTATTATGGAACAGGAATGTCAGAGTGAGGGGCAGCGGAATGCTAATTGTGAGAGATAACCACCAAAATAGCCAGAAAATAGCCAGAGAGAGAACATCATGGAGCAAATTGAAAGTGATTTTATGCATGTTACTTTCCTATTGCACCGAATGCACAAATGTAATATTGGGAAATAAATAATAAATCACTTGTGGGTTTTAAAATTGAAAACACATGTCTAACAGACACTGACTTAATGTGATTTGATTATTGCGTTGTTACCCAAAGAGAGTCACAGACAGTGGTTAGTGCCTGCAGCTTTGGACAAGACAGACATATTTGCTGTGTATAGAGAACAGAGCAGTTGCTGGGAGAGGGGGATGTGCTTGGGAAACAGGGTGTTCAGAATAAAACTCTGACAGGATATACATAGTTGTCTGCTTTAACCATTTTGAAGGCCCCCAAATCTCTTAAAAAGTATAGCCAAAGGGACACTGCCTGATGTTCCATATGGTCATATTCATTTTCTTCTGTCCTTTCCTTCTAGGAAGGATGCGTTTTATACATGGTCTAAATATTTCTAGTTGTATTTATAATATTTAAGTACTATTCTAATCAGGGATGGGTACCATTCATCTCTAATCCTCTCTGGTAGTTCTCGAGGTGTGCAATGGACACTTTTGAGCTGTGAATGGACCATTTTCAGCAGTATGGAAAGGGCCTATCTACAAATACACACTGAGCGCTTACTTAACTCTGTGGAGAACTGAAGCCTTGAATACACAGTGTACAGTGTTGCAGGCTTGCTCTCCCTCAAGGGAACATTGTAGAATGCCCCTTTTACTTTCATTGCAATGAATAAGGAAGGTTTTAGCACAAAATATCCAGGAATGTGTGAGCATGAGTCTAATGAGTGCTCCAGTCGTCAGAACATAATGTTACTGGCTCCTCCTGGCCCCTCCTTTGATAGACTCAGGAGTCCATCATTCCATAGAGACAGGGGTAGGATGGTGTCTGGGATGTAAATGTGGGTGTTGGGTAGGGCAGAGAGTGTGAGGACAGAGCTTAGAAAGGGACGGGAAAGGACGAGAGAGAGAGAGAGAGAGAGAGAGAGAGAGAGAGAGAGAGAGCTTTCAAATACTCAGAAATGGGTTTGAAAGTTACCCTCTATGAGTTCTCATAATCGCTTCTGCTGGGATTAAAGACATGCATCATCATGACTGACTATAGTGTTTAGCCAGCTAAGAAATTATTGTCTAGACCAGGTTGGCCTTGAACTCAGAGACATCCACCTGCATGTCTTCCATAAGGGTATGCTAGAATTAAGATATATGTCAATGTACCAGACCCTGTTATTTATTTTAGGGATCAGTTTTCTGTTGCAATTAAGAGGCAAAACCATTACTCAGGTGAGCTGTCTGTGGCACAGTTTGATTAGTTCACACGTACATGCTAAACAGAATTCCAAGTGAGTTGAAACTAGTCTAAGATCAGGCCTTAAAAGCAAGACCCAGCCAGCTTTTCAGCACCCCAGAGAGTACTCTATCAGTAGTGACAAGTGGCAGTCTGCCCTCTTGGTGACCTCCTGTGGTTGACAGGTTTCATACTGCTGGAGGATGAAGACTCAGGCCTGTGCTATTGGGAGAACATCCAGATCTTTTCTTCCAAGTGTCAGAGATATCATGATGGGGAACAAAGGTCAGAAGTACAGTTAAGTTCAAGGTCCTTCAGCTTGGAACATTTTCATGATTTCTTTCTCTTTCTTATGCATGGTTTTGAATGTTGCGGTTGCAAATTTCTCAGTGTGCCTTGGCTGAAAACCACTTAATAATACTCTAGGAGCCTGACTTTCAAAGCTGTGCCATCAAAATGTATACCCCCAAGAAGCTCAGGTCACTTAAAATGTGTGATTGTCTGTTGCTTGATGTCTAGTTATAGTGCATATCAGATTTATTCAAAGTATTTGCTTTGAGGATTGAAGGCCCTGAAGCAGATAAGAACCCCACAGGAAGACCAACAGAGTCAACTAACCTGGACTCCTGGGAGCTTTCAGAGACTGAACCACCAAACAGAGAGCTAGACTGAGGACACCCCTTCCCCCAAGAACATATGTAGGAGATGTGCAGCTCAGGCTCTATCTGGGCTCCCCCAACAACTGGAGAAGGGGGCTGTCCTTAAAGCTGTAGTCTGGCTGTGGAATCTATTTCCCCAACAGGCCCACTTTGTCTGGCCTTAGTAGGAGAGGATCTGCCTAATCCTGAGGGAACTTGGTACACCAAGATGGGAGGACGCAGGGAGGGGGGGGGGGTGGGGGGGGGGGTGAGGGCACTCTGAGAAGGAGACTGGGTGAGGGACTCTGTGAAGGGGGATCAGGAGGTGAGCAGCATCTGGAATGTAAATCAAAATACTTTTTACCAACTTTAAATCAAAAGAGAGGCTGAATGACGTCACAGTGATAGCACTTCTATAATAATGATATCGAAGCAGCATTGCAATAATTTTAGAAGCTGCTTAAAGATACTTTAAACTTAAAAATAAATGGCCAAGTGGCTTCTTCACACATTAGGCAGTAATGAATACTTTAAGACACAAATCAACCCGAGTGCTATTGGGATTTATGAGTTGTAGGGGGCATTACTCCCTGGGAGGCATTTGAGGAGTGTTGGGGAGCGTTTTTGTTTGTCAAAATGATGGAAAGGGTCAGAATGGAATTTAGTGGAAGGATACCTGACTCTGAGGCTCTGTTTTATATATAAGCTGGAGGGTTTCTGTTTTCCATAGCACAGCAGCCTCCCCTGTTCAGGAGGTAATCTGCAAATGAAGGCAGGGCAGTTTTAGCAGTGGGTCATGGGGTAGAGTGCAGAAGCAGGGTGTGTGGGATAGAACTTTTCCAGGATTTTCCCTCCAGTTTAGGAAAAGATCTTGGCAATGCCAGAGCAGATTTGTATACCAGTCAGATTATAGACCTTACAGAAACAATTGGCCATACAATCATATTCTTTACATCATCAAAATAATAATAGCTTGAGACGATAATTTGGCATTTCTAGAAAGTGTGCAAGTTAAATTGCAAAAACTTGTTCTCAGTGTCCTCATTTTTCATAATGGTGTTGAGCCTTGAGGACTCATACATAATCAATTATGGCAAATAGATGTTACTCATTTTTGATTTTGGAAAATTGAAATATGTACATGTGACTTAACACTTTTTAGGCTTTCTAGTTGCAACTGCTTTAACAAGAGAAGTAACTAAAAATTATAATTAGTTATTGCCTATGTTATCTTTCTATGCTTGGTGTTCCATATCAGATTATAGACAATGGAACTGGCTATTGCAGTCAAACATTTGAGATGCTTTGTTGACAATTTAATATTACCCATATAACTGAGATTCCTTATAACCCAATGGAACAAGGAATTGTTGAATGTGCACACATGCAAAAAAAAAAATTGGCTCCTTAAAACTAAAGGGGGGGAATTATACCCCCCCCCCCCCAGGTCACCAAAAGCACATCTTGCTTTTGTGTTATTTGTTTTGAATTTTCTGCAAACTGATGCTAAGGGTCAGTCTGCAGCAGATCGCCACTGGCATCCAGTCACTTCCAGCTCATTTGCCAGGGTCGAATGGAGAGACCCTCTAACTAATACATGGAATAGTCCTGACCCTGTTTTAATTTGGGGTAGTGGCTCGGTCTACATTTTCTCAGAAAAAGAAAATGGAGCCTGATGGCTGCCTGAAAGATTGGTCCGTCAAGTGGACACAGATCTTGAGCCTAATAATTGTGATTCTGATGATGAAGATGGCTCAAAATCCTTCTCTGCCAGCTGATTTAACTTGGCATGTAGTCTTTTGTCAGTACTTAAAGCCACTCACTATACTGGTGGCCAGACTTTGTGTCTGAATCCCTGTCAACCAGCAGTTGGATTAGACACTGGAACATTTCCACTTCCGACCTTATTTTCCACATTGCTTGGATAAATCATGTTGCTTTTAACCTTTTGAACTTTGTGTCTCAAGCAGATAGGTTGCCTTCACACAGGATTACTCTCATCAAGCTCAGCTATTCATCATGGCAGTTATCCATTGCTATGAAGAGCTACATTGAGTGCATGCCCACAGGTCCTTGGTCTGAATGTGGCTTTGGTCTATATTTTGAGAAAGAGTGTGCCAACGAAGGCCAGTTAGTCAAAGACAGGTAAGAGTGTCTTGAGCTCCTATAAACCTAAGCCAGAGGGGTACATCAATATGCTATGTATTACCCCAAAGACGGGTAATATAGGAGCAATGTAGATGCCAACCTAAGACAGACACAGTTGCCTGGCCACTCTGTACCCCAGATGGGATGAAATATTGTACCCCATCCAGCTGCTGGCAATGCTCATATTTTATAAAACTAAAAAGGGGGAATTGTGCCCTTCCCCCAGCCTTGAGCAGGCCTGAGAGACCTTGTTTACCAGAATAGATCAAATAATAGGACCTAGGTGGAACTACCCACCTTGGCTGCATGACAATAGACACCTAGGTGGAGTTACCCACCTTGGCTGCACGTACAGCCTGCTACAGGAACTGCCTGCTGAGCTTGCCTTGAGACATCTCTGGCTGTGACCTGTGACCAAGAACAGATTATCCCACCCATCTCTCCTGGCTGAAACTAAGAAGGGTTTGGGCAGGGTCTTTCCCTTTAAATTGAGAGCTGAACATTAAAGCATCTAGCCTTGATCAGAGAACTTTGTCTTGGCTTCATCTCTTCTTACCCTCCGTCTCCCTTTCAGTCCCAGCCCTCTTTTCAGGTGAACCTGTTCGACTCGTGGCCGTGAGCGGCCAAGGATGGTTTTGAACTTCTGATCTTCCTGCCTCCACCTTCACCTCCATGGGGCTTCATGGTTTTGAGGTGTGCCTCTAGTCACATCCTAAGGCTTTAGGTGGTTTTCACGGGACTCTGGCAAGTTGTTAAGAGAAGGTTATTACAGACAACAAGACTGGCCTCTCCTGCCTCTGTTCTTGTTCTACTGCAGGACCTAACCCTGGGGCCTCACTAGAGCTGAACATATACTGCTCATCATCTTGAGCTTCTAACATGGAGATAAATAAACTTCCATTCTTTATAAAGTTCCCCAAAGTAGAAATTTCTGGTTTCTTTGGAGACTCAGGTTATAATGATATTTTGCTGGGGCAGACAGGTGAAAGGATATTTTGCTATAGCAGACACATGAAAGGATGCATGATGTTCAGAAAGAATATGAATATGACCCCACAGACAGTGGGACCTTGAGCTTTGGTTCGCCTTGCTCCACCTCGCTAGTCTTTACTGATAGCACGGATGCATTGGTTCACCTTACATTGCATTGCTGATCTTCAGTTGTAGTGACTTCATAGAGAGAAACTCACCAAAGAACTCCTGAGATTCCTTCAGCCTCTTGCAGATTCTTCACTCATGTGGTTGGTGAGCCTCATGGTTTTGTCTGGTTTGAACTGCTATTGCTGCTTCCTGTGTGGTGTCTGCCTGGTGGACTGGACTGAGAACTGGAATTGCCCCAAAGAACTATTTCTAAACAGGTTCATGTCCCCCATATCCTAATAACCATTCTTTTCCACTGCCTTAGCTAGGTGGTGGACTAGAGCAGAGGTTGAACCCTCACTAAAGTAGGTTGTGAAAAATATATGTCTACAGTACCCAGCCTGAGTTATTTTGTAAAAACAACGAAAGACAGAAAAAAAAATTACAGGATGATCTCATCTTTGGAGAACTTCTTTGCAATGGGGCAAACTCTCTGACCACTACTGAAGCCACGTATGCACCATCTCAGTAAGAATAGAATATGCCACAAACAATAACAAATCCTTTGAATGAGCACTTTAGACTATTTATTCAATAGATAGTTGTCATGTCAATACACTGTCAATGTACTGCACAGGAATACAATGTGCAAAGTATTGTTCTGAGCACTGTAATAGAACAGTGAAATTCTTTTGTTGTTGGAAGTGATCCTTAACTAGCATAATATAGATATGAAAGCAAGACTGATATCCATGCATTAAGAAGGATCAAGATGGGGAGATGGTATTGAATCCCACACCAATTAGATGACTGCAGCATAGCATTGTGGGATACACTCACTGGATCCTCCCACTTGACAACTGCATTTCTGAAGCAAAACAATTTTTCTGTTCTTTGGTTTGTATAGTTTTTCTAAAAATGTATTATCATGTTGATATTTTGCATGTTCTCTTTAGTCCTGTTGAAAACTTTATCCCCAATGTAAGTAGCAGAGTTGAAGAATTTTCTTTTAACTTTTCACACCAAGATCTCATACCTCTTATATAATTTACATTGTCCTTAAATCACCTTTGAGTTATTCTTTCCTGTTATCTATGCCATTAATACTATTGGTAAGTGGTTACTGAAGTCCCCTAATCATTATTTAAAGAAGTACAGCTACTCATTTATTAATAGTCTCCATTAAGACATTTCAAATTATCTTGAAAGGTGATTTAAGGTGTTAAGAGACACTCAATAGAGAGTTCAAAAATTATTCTAAAAGAGTCACTGTCACAAGACTGTGGTGACACATGCTATTATTAATCCCAAGTTGTGGGTGTTTCTTACAGATCCAGTTATTAGTGTTAGATGAGATTCACCCATTGTGTTCTTTAGTTAGTCATTCCCAAAGATCTGAAACAAGAACACACTGCTACAGATTATTCTCAAAATCTCAGGTGACTCCACTAGCCTTTCTTGGCTCAGTGAATAGAAATTCAATAACAAGAAAGGCCAATTCTTCACAAGTTTGTTCTGAGGTTCCAGTTAACAACTGTCATTTAAAAGAATTCACTCGGAACCACTTTAAGATTGGGAGAATTTGTGAGTCACCCAAGAAAAAGTGAGTTACGCCACAATTAGTTCTTTTTTCTGGTTAGGAGTTTTGAGTTATGGTATAATTCTTTTGAAGCAAGGTATCCATGTTTGGCAATTCTCAATTAAGAGAACATTCAACTGATTAGGATTTCTTTATTAGGATTTCTTTATGTCAAGATATAGTAAGCAACCCTCATTTTAAAAGGACATTTCCTGCTCAGGTGTTTTAATCTATTCAATTATATAAATGATTGTGTTTGCATGAATCTTGAGAGAAATGGCTCAGTAGTTAAGTATAATTGCTTAGCACCCATGTCACAAGCCTCTGTTCTAGAAATGGCCGTAATTCCAGTTCTGAGGGTCCATCATTCTCCTCTGGAGTCCACATCCACTCATACACATGCACATGTACTCATACTCACACACATGCATAAGTACACAAGCAAACAAACAAAAAACCAACCAACCAACCAAATAAATAAGTGATATTTTTCAATGGATAAAGACTAGTGCTGACATTTTGGAGACCCGGCATTGGCTCTTAATGATTTCTATAATCAAGAGGGATAAACACATTGGAGAAGACTTTTTTATGAAGTCATTCAAAACTATTATTCTCTTTTATTGCTAGAGTTAAGCACTAGTAACCCTTCCTGGACACACAGTAGATACTTAGCAAAACTTCACTGAGGATATGACTCAGTCTCTAGTGCTCTTATTGGGCAAGCATGAGGACCTGAATTTCATCCTAAACATCCACGCAAAAAATGAGCGATGGTGTTGGACCAGGGCGGTTAGTATGATAGAAAGGTCCCTGGGGATTGTTGTCCAGCTGAATTACTAAGCTCCAGGTTCAGTGAGAAACCTCGACTCAAAAAATAAGGTGAAGATTGACAGAGGGAGATATCTAGTGTCAATCTTTGGCCTCTGCATGCACATGTATATGCCAACATGTACACACACACACACACACACACACACTGAGTGAATAAATGAATAAAGAATAACATGTCTCAACAATAGGGAAGGCAGAAGGATGCTGCTGTGTGGGCTATAGAGAAGTCTGCTGTGAGGTTTTCCCAACTTGTTGTGACCCACAAACTATAGTGGCCTTCGGCACTCAGGGACTCCATCGCCTCTGGTTTCAATTGAGGACTATAATAATTAGCAGGATCTACCATATTGCCAAGAGAATAAGTAAGGTTTTACATATTAAAGTATTTAGCCCACAGAACACTATCCATAAATACCAGCTAATTTTAGAGTTACAATTTACAATTATCACTGCATAATTATGCAATTTTAATTGTTCTAATAATGAATTAAGGTCCTAGACTTTCCTTTAAGAATGTTTTAATTTATTATTTGTGTATGTGAGAGAGAGAGAGAGAGAGAGAGAGAGAGAGAGAGAGAGAGAGAGAGAACGAGAGAGAGAGGAGGTAAGAGAACAACCGTCTGGAGTCATTTCTCCCTTTTACTGTGTGTCGGGATCACACACTCCTCCAGCCTGAGCATCTTCTACTTGCTGAGTCTTCCTGTCAGAGACTCTAGACTCTCTGTAAAACCATTGAAATCAAGTACTTCAAGGTCTGTCTGTAGGTTTTATAAAGGACCTTTCTAAAACTGCCTTGGTGTTAGGATGGGAAGTTAGGGTGGGATGTTGAAGTCTTTTTGTAATATACTCAAAAGTAACTGACCAATGATCTGTTAACTACTTTTAATATTAAGTAGAAGTAGTATTAAATTCTCTGTAAAAGATGTGAGAGATGGAATGTTTTTCTTTACCTTTAGTCTCTTTCTCTCTCTCTCCCTCCCTCCTTCCCTCCTTCCCCCCTCTCTTGTGTGTGTGTGTGCACGAACATACATGTGCGTGCGTGTGTCCATGTGTATGTGGAGCCCAGTGTTGACATTGGCTCTCCTCCACTTTGGCTCATCATGTTATGTTTAGGACAGAATTTCCTCACTGAACCCAGAGCATACTGACTGGGTAGGCTGGGTGACCAGCCAGCTCTGAGGACCTGCCTGTCTCTGCTTTGCTCACATTATGGTTCCAGGTGCGTGTGAGTACACTTGGCTTTTAGGTAGGGACTGAGATTTACACCTGAGCCCTTACACCTGCTCTGTACTTTATGGACAATTATCTCCCACAGACAGTTTAAAATGCAAATAGCAGAATGGCATTCTAGAAGGTTCTTGTTCTGGTTCACA
This sequence comes from Grammomys surdaster, assembly GCF_004785775.1. Classification (NCBI taxonomy): domain Eukaryota; kingdom Metazoa; phylum Chordata; class Mammalia; order Rodentia; family Muridae; genus Grammomys; species Grammomys surdaster. The sequence goes on along the minus strand of NW_021605225.1, from coordinate 22,483 downwards.
CCAACTGCATAGCCTTGCCAGGAGTTTCAGTCTGATTTACATCAATTTTCTTCCCTTCATGCCATCATTTACCTTAATCTTTGTTGACTATGCCTGAAATCTAGTCTCTGGGGACATTTACTCTGAAGGAACACGGAATTTCCCTACCTCCTTGTCTGAATTTTGAAAACAGCTTTAAAACCCCTTATTTTAAAAATCCAATCATTGTCCTAGTGCAATGTCTCTTTCTTCATAGGCTATCCACTGGAATGCTCAGGGATGTCTCCACTGGGGCCTCCAGTTAGTGGGCCTGCTTTAGTGAGCTGGTCCCAACCTTGGCGCTCTCTCCCTCCCTCCCTCTCTCCCTCCCTCCTCCCTCTCTCTTTCATCTTCTGTCTCCTACAGCCCACAGTCTGGTGTGCAATATTGCTCAATAAATGTAAATTGCTCCTCTTTAAAAATATAGTAGAAGGTCCTGTGTCTTTCAAAGTGAAAATTGTTTTAAAGAGAGTATGTTTCATGTTTTTTTTTTTTAAATCAAGAATTGTTCTAAAAACAGAAGATTTAGGATATAAATGAATGAGTGAGAAGAACACGTATGGATTGAGGAGCAGAGGAAAAAGAGGCGTGTGGATTTGCAGCCCACGTAATGGTCGGAATGCTCTACTTGCTTAATGCCTTGAGGCCTCTTGAGAGAAAAGCCACCAGAACTGTTAGCTCCAGAACTTCAGTGAGGAGAAGGGCAGTAGTGGCAAACATCCCAGCCTCTCCCGGGGTGAGCTAGGGCCAGCCATAGCTGTCTTCCCATGGCAGATGGCCAGCTGCAGATGGGACATGGTAGGTGTGCCACAGCCTGAAAAGCAGGTGAGCTTTCTCTTGGCTGCCTGTTCCTCATAGGTTCTGTGACCTGTAGAGCCTCTGTGAGTGTGAGGACAGGGGAGTCACACTGGTGTATGACTTCTAGCTATGTATTATAGTGACAGGTGTGAGAGGGGGAAGAGTCAGGCCAGGCTTGTATCTGCTGGACCTAGTGGGGAAGACACTGAACGCCACAGTAGAGACCCTGCTGACAAGAGCAGGGGTCACCTCCGCATGGTTGGTGGAATTACTACTTTGGACTCCCTTGTATTCTTCTGATGGCTCACTGCTGTGGCCAGCTGTGTCTGAGAAATGCTGCCACAAATTCATGACCACTGTACTTGGTGGCTTCTCATATTGTCCCATGTCCAGCACTCAACCTGACTCAGTTCTTCAGCCCAAAGCTAAAAGTCATTGAATGGGAGATTCAGTTTTTATGTCTTTAGGGTAAAGTTTACACAAAGGACTCCCTTTGTGAGTGAGAAAGGATGCTAAACAGCTAGGTCTTAACTCTTTCACTTTCTTACAATGAGCTGCTCATCTGCTCTTTGTTGTGTTTTTGTTTGCTTGTTTCTAAATGGGAAAGTAGGCATGGTGATGTGGAATGCCTTTGTTTAAAACCTTTATCCAGTGTAAGGGGCTGTTTGAATCAGTAAACTTGATTTCATGCCCCTTGAAATAAATTTCATCTCTAAATGGTAAGCTATCTTTGCAGAGTGTTGTCTGTAATTTCTTCCTACCAAATCTTGAATATAAAAGTTCAAATTTGGACACCCATTCTAATTTTCTGCTCAGCATATTTTATAGCTGTTATCCCAGAACTCAGGAGGCTGAGGAAGGAGGACTGCCCATAAGTTCAAAGACAACCTGGGCTACAAAGTAAAAATCTGTGTCTCAGACGAATAAAGAAACAGAATAATTCTATACACATTTCATCAAACACAGTTTATGGTACTCACCCTACTTCATACTCCTCAGCTTGCCAAGATGGCTACTACTAATGTTTTCTGGTTTAGTGTAGTAATTTCAAGTTCTCTATTGTGATATTGCTTTGTTTAATAAAATATATGTCTCTAGTGGATACTGAACATTAAAAAATCTAATCTCTCTCTCTCTTATCTATCTACCTCAACATCCAGCTATACCACTCTTGGGCATATATAACCAAAGGACATTTCATCCTATCACAGAGCTGTTAAAGCCTACATGAAATGTTAAGGCCTAGGTAACCTAGGTACCTGGCTAGCCTGCCATTATAAGGAAACTTTCTCATATGTTCTGCTGTTAATAGGAAACTTTGTAATGCCAAGATTGATTACATATTCTGTTTTGTTCCATGTCCCTGGAAACCAATCATGATAGAAATTAGTAGAAGTGTTTTGTATAGTTACTCACAATAAGCTTGGACCTGAATCAACCACCGAGTAGCACTTCCTGCACCTGTATATAAGCTTTTACGGTATAAGCTGCCCCTGGGGTGGATCCCAACACAAGAGAGACAAACTATTTGGAATATGACTTCCATTTTGAGTAGTGGTCTAATAAGTTAAAGTTCCCAAGACCCCCCCCACCCCGGAACTGACATCCTACTTGGGAAAAAGAGACATGAGTAACTGACATCCTGAGTGGCAAGTTAAGTCATGAATGTTAGACAAGTCCCACCTTAGTAGGCAAGTTGGGACATGACTATTAGACAAGTCCCCTGCCGCAGTTGAATCCCCCAACCAATGGGAGCAGGGTAAATGTACAACAAAGACACATTCCCAAGGAATGTACAACAAAGACACATTCCCAAGGAAACCTCCCAATCCCTAAATCCTGAGTGGTGAAATAACTTGGCACAGATGTTTGTTTATTTTGGGCTTAACTCGGGAGTCATGACTCAGTTCCTTGGTAGACCAGTCCTGAGGCATATGCTCAATGAACTATCCCTGTCTGACTGAGGTCAGTGTTTATGTGGTTTGCGAGGTGCTTCCTGAACCCCAGCAAGAGACACTTGCTTAACCATGTTCATTGCTGCTCTGTTCATAATAGCCAGAAATCAGAAACAACCCGGATGTCACTCCACAGAAGAATGGATTTTTTACACAGCTGAATATTACTCAGCTGTTAGCACAAAATCGTGAAATTATCAGATAAATGAATGGACCTAGGGAAAAAAAATCCTAAATTAGGTAATCATGACCCAGGAAGACAAAAGTGGTATGAATTTGCTTATATGTGGATGTCAGCTGTTAAGTGGATGGTAATCAAGCTACAATCCATAGATCCACAGAGTTTAGAGAGTAAGGAACTAGGCGAGGGACAGGTAGAACTCCCCGAGAAAGGGAAATAGACGAGATAGTTACGGATGGCCTGGGAGAGGGGTGTGTGCATGATTAGAACAGAGGGATCAAGTAGGGGGGAGGGAAGAGGGGGATGAGGGAGGTAATATGGGAAGAGACAGCTAAAATTAAGAGTCATTTGAGGGTAGGATGAAAACCTAGTAGAATAGAAGCTTCATAAAAAAGTTGAACTAATTGAAATAACCAAATAACAGGCAGACAGAACCTTAACTAGGTATCTCTTGTCACCTAATGAAGCTTCCAGTACTGGGGTTGGGTTACATCTTATTGAGTTCACGCCCGAAGGGATCCCATGGGATCTCACAAGCAACCTAGCCTGTTGCCAATACTAGGTCTTTTTTCACACGCTGATGGTGAGGTCCTATAGTTGAAGACAACATCTATACAACTCATTGAACATAGAGAAGTCAAGCTGGTGCCTTCCTAAGAGCCTTCATCCCTCTGTGCAAACATTTGTGGTACAGGAAATTGCTCTGCATGCTACCAAAGGAGAAGCACAAACAACATCCCAGCCACAAACTCCTTGATATACAGTGCTATCCTGCCTGTAAGACATGCTATGGAAATGGTGGCACAAAGCTTGTGAGAGCAACCAGCCAATGTCTGATTTGACTGAATGCCCACTCCACAAGATGGAATCCGTATCTGATACTGCTTGGATGACCAAGAACCTGAGACTAGATACCCCAGAGACCTAGGGTAAAGCTAAACATTACTTTTTTTTTTTTAAGTAACCATAAGCCGAGCACTGAGTGGATCACGGGCGGCTGCTCTGTACCCAATCTCACAAAACCCAGAGGAAGTGGGCCTCCCAGGACCTCTAACCTGGGCAGCACCTTAGGTAAGGAGACAGCAACACCCTCCCCAAATAGGGAATAACTGGGACCCACTAGGACCCAGGAATTCACTCCTGGCCCAGAGCACTGGTTCCTTCCGGTCTGGGCCTGAGCACTGAACAGATCTTAGGCCCCAGCTCTAACTCTAGTAGTAACACCCACCCAACACAGCTCTGAAACAACCAAGATAATAGAAAAGACAGGCTCCAGTAAGAGACAAGGCAGGTAGCTCTAAGGTGACCCAGATGGCGAAAGGCAAGCACAAGAACATAAGCATCAGCAACGCAAGGTACTTGGCATCATTAGAACCTAGTTCTCCCACACTAGAAAGTCCTGAATTCCCCATATCACCAGGAAGGCAAGATTCAGATTTAAAATCACTTCTAATGATGATGATAGAGGACTTTAAGAAGGACATAAATAACACTCTCAAAGAATTTGAGGAGAACACAGGTAAACAGGTAGAAGTCCTTAAAGAGGAAACACAAAAATCCCTTCAAGAATTACAAGGGAACACAACCAAACAAGTGACAGAATTGAACAAATCCACCCAGGGCATAAAAATGGAAGTAGAAACAATAAAGAAATCACAAATGGAGACTACCCTGGAGATAGAAAACCTAGGAGAAAGGTCAGGAGTCATAGATGCAAGCATCAGCAACAGAATACAAGAGATAGAAGAGAATCTCGGGTGCAGAAGATACCATAGAAAATATTGACATAGCTGTCAAAGAAAATGCAAAATACAAAATGTTCTTAACACAAAACATCCAGGAAATCCAGGACACAATGAGAAGACCAAACCCAAGGATAATAGGTATAGATGAGAGTGAAGATTCCCAACTTAAAGGGCCAATAAATATCTTCAACACAATTATAGAAGAAAACTTCCCTAACCTAAAGGATGAGAAGCCCATAAACATATAAGAAGCCTACAGAACGCCAAATAGACTAGACCAGAAAAGAAATTCCTTCCATCACATAATAATCAAAACACCAAATGCACAAAACAAAGAAATAATATTAAAAGCAGTAAGGGAAAAAGGCCAAGTAACATATAAAGGCAGACCTATCAGAATTACATGTGACTTCTCACCAGAGACTATAAAAGCCAGAAGATCCTGGACTGACATCATACAGGCCCTAAGAGAACACGAATGCCAGTCCAGGCTACTATACGCAGCAAAACTCTCAATTACCATAGATGGAGAAACCAAGATATTCCATGACAAAACCAAGTTTATACAATATCTTTCCACAAACCCGGCATTACAAAGGATCTTAGCAGGAAAGCTCCAATACAAGGAGGGAAATTTTACCCTAGACAGAGCAAGAAAGTAATCCTCTTCCAACAAATCCAAAAGAAGACAGTCACACAAAGATAATTCCACCTTTAATAGCAAAAATAACAGGAAGCAACAATCACTGTTCCTTAATGTCTCTTAACACCAATGGGCTCAATTCCCCATTAAAAAGACATAGGCTAATGGACTGGATATGTAAACAGGACCCAGCATTTTGCTGCATACAGGAAACCCACCTATGTGACAAAGACAGACACTACCTTAGAGTAAAAGGCTGGAAAACAATTTTTCAAGCAAATGGTTCTAAGAAACAAGCTGGAGTAGCCATTCTATTTTTTTTTTTATTGGATGATTTATTTACATTTCCTATGTTGTCCCCTTACCCCATCCCCCACCACCCCCTCGGAACCCCCAATCCCCTCGCCCCTCCTCCTTCTTCTCTGTGGATGTAACCTCTATCTACACCCCCCCACTCCCACCTCCCCACCCTCAAAATTCCCACCCCCTGGGGCATCCAGCCTTCATGAGGTCAAGGTTCTCTTCTTCCACCTATGCCCAGCAGGGCCCTCCACTTTTACATATTCAGCTGAAGCCCTGGATCCCCCGCTAAGTGCTCCCAGGCTGGTGGTTTAGACCCTGGGAGCTGTGGTTGGTTGGTATTGTTGGTCTCCTCATGGTGCCGCAAATCCTTTCAGCTCCTTCAGTCTTCACTCTAACTCCTCTATTGAGAACCCCATGATCAGTTCAATGGCTAGTTGTGAGCATCTGCCTCTGAATATGTCTGACTCTTGAAGGCCTCTGAGGAGATATCCATATCAGGCTCTTATCAGCATGCACTTCCTGTCTTCCACATCAGCATCTACCTTTGGTGATTGCACATGGGATAGATACTCAGGTGGAGTGGTCTTGAGACAGCCCCTCCTTCAGTTTCTGTCCCTCACTTTGTCTCCATATTTGCTCCCTTGAGTATTTTGTTGCTCCTTCTAAGAAGGACCGAATCACCCTCACTTGGTCTTCCTTCTTTATGGGCTTCATGTGGCCTGTGAGTTGCATCTTGGGCATTTCAAGGTTCTAGGCTAATATCCAATAATCAGTGAGTGAATACCATGTGTCTTCTTTTGTGATTGGTTTACCTCACTCAGGATGCTAATTTCTAGTTCCATCCATTTACCTAGGAACCTCTCGAATTCATTGTTTTTAATAGCTGAGTAATACTCCATTGTGTAAATATACCACATTTTTTGAATCCATTCCTCAGTTGAAGGACATCTGGGTTCTTTCCAGCTCCTGGCTATTATAAATAAGGCTGCTATGAACATAGTTGAGCATATGTCCTTATTATATGTTCGAGCATCTTCTGGGTATATGCCTAGGAGTGGTATAGCTGGATCCTCGGGTAATGCTATGTCCAATTTTCTGAGGAACCGCCAGACTGATTTCCAAAGTGGTTGCACCATCTTGCAGTCCCAGCAACAATGGAGGAGTGTTCCTCTTTCTCCACACCCTCGCCAGCATCTACTATCACCTGAGTTTTTAATCTTAGCCATTCTGACTGGTGTGAGATGGAATCTCAGGGTTGTTTTGATTTGCATTTCCCTGACGACTAAGGATGCTGAACATTTCTTTAGATGCTTCTCGGCCATTTGAGTTTCTTCCGTTGAAAATTCTTTGTTAAGCTCTATACCCCATTTTTTAATAGGGTAATTTGGTTGTCTGGAGTCTAATTTCTTGAGTTCTTTGTATATATTGGATATTAGCCCTCTATCAGATGAAGGATTGGTAAAGATCTTTTCCCAATTTGTTGGTTGTCGTTTTGTCCTATTGACAGTGTCCTTTGCCTTACAGAAACTTTGCAATTTTATGAAGTCCCATTTGTCAATTCTCGATCTTAGAGCATATGCCATTGGAGTTCTGTTCAGGAACTTTTCCCCTGTGCCCAAGTATTCGAGGCTTTTCCCCACCTTCTCTTCTATTAGTTTCAGTGTATCTGGTTTTATGTGGAGGTCCTTTATCCACTTAGACTTGAGCTTTGTACAAGGGGATAAGAATGGATCAATTTTCATTCTTCTACATGTTGTCTTCCAGTTGAACCAGCACCATTTGTTGAAAATGCTGTCCTTTTTCCACTGGACCGTAATATAGTACTGGAAGTCTTAGCCAGAGCAATTAGACAGCAAAAAGAAGTCAAAGGGATACAAATAGGAAAGGAAGAAGTCAAAATATCGCTATTTGCAGATGATATGATAGTATACTTAAGTGACCCCCAAACTTCCACCAGAGAACTCCTAAACCTGATAAACAACTTCAGCAAAGTGGCTGGTTATAAAATCAACTCAAACAAATCAGTAGCCTTCCTCTACATGAAAGATAAACAGACTGAAAAAGAAATTAGGGAAATGACACCCTTCACAATAGTTGCAAATAATATAAAATACCTTGGTGTGAATCTAACCAAGCAAGTGAAAGACCTGTATGACAAGAACTTCAAGTCTCTGAAGAAAGAAATTGAAGATCTCAGAAGATGGAAAGATCTCCCATGCTCATGGATTGGCAGGATTAATATAATAAAAATGGCCATCTTGCCAAAAGCAATCTACAGATTCAATGCAATCCCCATTAAAATCCCAACTCAATTCTTCACAGAGTTAGAAAAGGAAATTCTCAAATTCATATGGAATAACAAAAAACCCAGGATAGCGAAAACTATTCTCAACAATAAAAGAACTTCTGGAGGAATCACCATCCCTGACCTCAAGCTGTACTACAGAGCAATAGTGATAAAAACTACCTGGTATTGGTACAGAGACAGGCAGGAAGATCAATGGAATAGAATTGAAGACCCAGAAATGAACCCACACACTTATGGTCACTTGATCTTTGACAATGGAGTAGCCATTCTAAAACCTCCAGCGCAAGAACACAAAGTGAGGGACTCATGGCTCTACCTATATAGGTAGTTGAGGGTGGCCTTGTCAGGCATCAGTGGAAGTGGAGGTATCCAATAGTTTCGGTTCCCTAGTGTTGGGGAATTTGAGAGCAGGGAGGTGGGAATGTGAGGATGGTGGGAGCACACCCTCATAGGAACTCCCAGAATTATATGGATTAGATATGATAAAGACAGGCCACCAGAAGACTAGATTCCAGAATTCAAACAAAAAATATCTTGATACTAAAATTTGTTTTGAGAATTGTATACTGCAGAATACACAGCCTTGGTGTACCTACTCATCAAGCAAGCTGAGCAGACCTGCTCAAACCTCGGATGCCCTGGAATTTCAGCTGAATGCAGAGGCTTATCAATTTACTCTTTCCCCCACCCGTCTTCTAATATCTCAATGCCCGTAATCAGCTTGAAGAAGTTAATGAAGAGTTGGTGCCCCTATTCCCTGGGCTTGGGGACTGAGGTGGTTAATATTGGGCTGTCTTTCTAGGGAAAAGTAGTGGTTTTGTTGGAACAGGGAGGAATAGCTAGGATTTATTGCATAGCTATAACATATTGGTAGAAATCTGTATAACTGTTATTAAGCTGAAGTTATAATTTCTTAAATGGTACAAAATTTACTTTGATTTTAAATGTAAAGTTTTCATTGGTACGAGTTTCTTATTGATATAGAAGTGAGATTAATATTGTTACTCTCATAGGCATTGTGCCTATATAACACATTTAGGAATACAAGGCTTAGGCCCAGCCCCTCTTTAACCTTTTTAACTGATTTGAGATGGTTAGCCTGTGAGTTAAGGGCCTATAGCAAATTCATGGCTCTGAGTTTATTGTTAGGGTGTTTTCTATATTTTATTTAGAAATAGCTGAGAGGAGTTAACAGACAACAGTCCAGATTGCCTTACACGGATAGTTGGTTTTCAAAAAGTCAGAAATCCACAGAATTGACGTTACAAACATTTCTGCATTAAGGTTCATTTTGATTAGAGACCTATCTGCTCCTGACAGCTTCCTGTATTGGGTTCTAAGAAGAAATTGAGCATCTTTGGAGTTACTCCAGTTGTGGTGAGACAGCCAGTAGGCAAGAATTGCCTCTTTTCATCTACAGACAAATTACTGTCCTGAAAAGGACACACTTGCAGAATAGTCAACTGATTACATTTGCCAAGTTAGAGTAATCAGCCCTTAATAATTCTGCATCACTAGGTCTGTCAGATGATCCTGGGCCAGAAGGCTGAAGATTGCATGCTCCAACGTTTTGTAGTATAGGGACTGTCCAGGTGTTCAGCGGTCTCTATAAATTGGCTAAGTTTTAGAAGCTATGCTTTGTGCTTCCCATAATTTCAGTTAATTCAGTCATTCTGGATTTCTGACGGGGTTGAAGACTTATAGTCTCATAGCCGATCCTGGCTATTTACTTTGAGATAAAAGATTTGAGAGGATGGTTTTCAGCTGACATTCATTCTAAAGACAAGAAAAAAGCCAGGTTCAGAACTAAGTCTTTTAGTTAGGAGAGATGACAGAGGTTCTGGTTAGTCAACAAAATGATGGACTGGGTATTAGGTCTTTCTTGTACCTTACTGATACAAATTGGTATAGTTATGCTCTAATTGTATCTTTAGAGAAAAGTTCTATCATACAGGAAGGGTGATATGTAGGAGAAGCTATGGTGGGAAGAGTAAGGAGAAGAAGAGGAGTAAGGAGAGGAGGAGGAGCTAGGAGACGAGAGGGGGGGATGGGAGGGAGGGGAACATGGAGCCAGATGTTCGTGTGTCTCCATCAGTCAAAGATAGTTGGTATATCTAGGTTGAGTATTGGGTTACACTTCTGATTGTATGGGCATCTTGTTATTGAGCATTACTAAACTTATAAAGTCTTCGATTAACATTTTAAAATAAAAATTAAAAAACATAACCATAAAATGACTTCTAATGATATTCTTCTATAGTCATAGATCAATCCCCTATTCTGCCATCATCAGCAAATCTTCTTCCAGAAGCAGAAGGGATCAAATATAGAGACCCATAGTCAGACATTATATATAGAATGAGAGACCTTGAAACATTCGGCCCTAAAAGGCATGTCTCAACAAACTTCCCCTCTCAGGACTTAGGGAGCTCTGCTGAAGAGGTAGAAAGAGTGTAGGAGTCAGTGGTGGTGGAGGTGGAGGACATCAAGAAAACAAGGCCTTCTAGAGCAACAGAATCTATACATATATGAATTGACAGAGACTGTGGCAGCATGCACAGAGACTGCGCCAGTTGGGATTCTGGAGATGAAAGTGAACACTAACCCAGCAGATATCTCCAACTGATAACCACCTGCAAATTAAGATTTAGTTCCCTCCAAAGGAGTCTTATCAGGGAAATAACTATTCTTAAGGGTGGGCTACATACCTAGAAGTAGGTAGCCAACAGAAATGAACTCAATGACATCTTTGGAGGTTCCCTGTTACATAATATTGTGTCAGGGCTTTTTCTTTCTTTCTTTTTAAAAATTTGGTTTTATTTTTGATGTACACACACACACTTTCTCTTTTTTTACTATACAGGTCCTTTGTGTGAATATCTACTTATCTATCTACCTATCTATCTATCTATCTATCTATCCATCCATCTATCATCTATCTCTTCCATTTTAGTGTTTTTTTTGATTCCTGAGTGTGCCAACTAGTAGGTCTCTGTCTGTATCTGCTTCTTGTGCCTTTCTTAGGCTCCTTTCCTTCTGTTTCATTTTTGTACTATTCTGGTGTGTTAGTTTTGTTTTGTCTTTTTAAAATTTCATTTCTGTTTTCCAATGAGACACAGAAAGGGGGTGGATCCAGGTGGGAGGAGACGAGAGGAACTGGAAGGAAAAGTTGTAATCAAATACACTATGTGAGAAAAAGGCTGTTTTCAATAAAAGGAAAAAATAGGAATCTTTAAGAAATTTTATTATACATGCTAATTTTCAAAGTTTACCCTGCTGTTTAAGACAGGAAATCTTTCATGACTTTATTATCATGAAATGAAGTGGCTTTAAGAGGCAACTCTGATAAAATCACAGAAAAGCAAGTACACTGTTTTACATGTGAGTAAATGGATGCAGATAATTTACAGTTCTGCTAACTCTGCTGAGGACTCTGGTCCCACCCCACACTAGACATTTCTGAAAAATTATTTTGAAAACCACTTAGTTTTTTTTTGTTTTTTAATTTTTTCCCTTTTTTAAAAAATTTATTGGATATTTTATTTACATTTCAGATGTTCTCCCCTTATCCCATTCTCCCCCCCACCCCGCCCAGGGGAAAACCACTTAGTTAAATAAGAAGATTTGTTCTGTTTTTCCCCTAAGTTAGAGTGAGCCATCCTTGTTTATGTGTGTGACATAAGAGATTATAGATTTACTCAAATTCAAAGCTGAGAATTTTGGAAATTTTAATCAAATTGTCTTATGAATTTAAATATTAACCAAGGTTTTTTTTTAAAATCATATTTGTTCTTTACCTTTGTCTCTATTTCTTAAATTTCAAACTATGATCACATTATAGTGTTTTATGATAAACCTCATTTTAAATAAATATGAAAGTAACTTTATGAGGCGATGCCATTTTTCTCTCATTATGAGGGGAATACATATTCTGGCAGGGAAAAATGGAAAGAAGAAAATGAAAGTCATCAGGCAATGAGGAGTGTGTGAACTCTGGCATGTTTTTATGAATGTATGTGAGATCTTTTCAAATATGCAATTTTGTATTCAGTCTCTTTTTGTTTACTAGATTACAAACATTTGCGAACTTGCCTCTGTCAGCTCTCCTCACAGGAAGTAACCAGCTCCCTCCAGAGAAAAAGAAAGCAACTGGTGGGAGATGCAGATCTGACTCTAATTTGCCACAGTTGTGATTCTATTTCCTTCTTCTAGGGGAATCAGCTTACAAGTGTCCTCAGTCATCACCTTCCTCTTTATCAAAGGACACAAGGTCAGGCAATGTCATGTGGTACCTCCTGCCAGGGCAGCAGGATATTGAGAAACACTATGGAAATGCTATAAATGAAGTACTTTCAATGTTTAATTACATGTTTTCATATTAAGTTAGCAGCTTTAATTCAAGGGTATTGAAGTAGTTTAATACCCAAAATGAAACAACCTAAATGTATTATAAAATAATTGTAATATCTGAAAATTATCCAAACGGAATAATTTTTGTGTCGATACAATATAAGAGAAATGGTATCTATATGCACTTTGCCTTTGAGCATTAAAATCGATAAGTAAATTTGTATGCCGTGGTGGTTTGAATGAAAATAGGCTTATGGGAAGTGGCACTATTAGGAGGTGTGGCCTTGCTGGAGTGGGTGTGGCTTTGTTGGAGGAAGTGTGTCACTAGGGATTGGCTTTGAGGTCTCAGAAGCTCAAACTAGGCCTGTTGGCTCACAGTCTCATCCTACTGTCAGGGGATTCAAAGGCAAAACTCTCGGCTCCTTCCTCAGCACCACGTCTGCTTGGACACTGCCATGCTTCCCATCATAATGATAATGGACTAAACCTCTGAGCTGGAAGCCAGCCCTGATTTAAATGTTTTCCTTTATAAGAGTTGATGTGATCATGGTATCTCTTCACAACAATATAAACCCTAAATAAAACATATTCCATCATGGCTAACACCTTATATTCTGGCATTCTGTTACAGGGGTTTGAATCCTGACTTCCAAGCTAGAGACTATGAGTGAGTTATTTGTTCTTTGTGGGTCTCAATTTCTTCATATTAAACAGCAGTGACTACCTCATAGGGATTTTGTGTGGATTAAATGAGCCAATCGTTACAAAACATGTGAGGCGGTATATAGCACCTATGAATGCCAAACATGCTAGCTATGATTATTATTATGGGCTGTACTATGTATGCACTGTGATTGAGACACATCAGCAGTTTACAAAAACTAACAAAAGGCCCAGAGCCAGATTTGGATTGCCTTATGACAAAATATGCTGGGCTCTATGCGCCACTCAGGTCCCATGACTTATAGTCAGTGTGACAATTCTTCTTAGAGGTAAAATGGGAACACTGAGTGAATGACTAGTTAGGCCCTTCGGAAAATTGAAGTAGGGTCAGAACTCCAAAGGGAAATAAATGTTTAGGAGAAGTGGCTGGAGAAAAGGGGACTCAAAGTTCAACTTCACTTATAGTGGACTTACTAGAAGCAAGACAAACTACTGGGCACATTTATTTCATGTATGTTTTGTTCAGACAGTAAGAGTGACATAATCTTCTTCCATACATGTGTTCACATTAGGTAGTTTGAGCATCTTTTCCAAAGCTCACAAAAGAAGCAGATTTAAACCCAGGTATGATGTCAAAGCTGACAGTTGTTTTCTCTGTGAGTTTCCTCTGTAGTGTGTAGGGAAAGGGGTAGAGAAGGATGCTATGAACCCAGAGCTCTGGGTAGAACAGTAGGGTTGGGTTACAAACTGTTTTCCAATTTCTAGTGCTTATAGTTGATTATTTATAAGTGTTCCAGGCACCTATTACCCAGAGTTCCTTGCCTAAGTATGATACAGATCAAAAATCCAGCATCCTGTGACAGACATTAAGCCTCAGTCATTTTCAGTTGTGTGGCAGCAGTTGTTAGGGGAGGTGGCATAGGCTGCCTTTCCCTTGGGACTTCGCTTCATAATTGTAGTGATTGCCTCCCCGCCTCCAGGTTACTTAAGATTAATAAACCATCCTGGAGTCCCAAGGCAATTTGATTTACTGGTTAAAACGAAAACAAGATTTTGTTGATTGTGCTAACCCTGACATACTAGTTTGGCAACACAAAACGTTGTTTAAAATGAGATCCATGTACATAGGAGAATAAGAACCATATGTATTTTAAAAACCAATCCCCTTCTAATTATTTTTTGAAAGCTCCAGTTGAACAAACTAGGGGTGAACATGGAAGAAAGAATCTCTATGAGAGGGAAAAGCAGCACTGTGGAACCCACCACCATGGTACATCTTTTAGATCTCCCAAAGTGTGAAGAGGAGGGAAGCAATAAGAGAAAATAACTCCTCATTTTGTTTATTAATGAAGTCACAAGAGATAAGCTCTACCCATTGTGGGTAGGAGGTTGAATTTAATTTTGTTGAACAAATAAGCCATTTTAGTTCAATGACTCATAAAACAGTTTCAGTCAAAACAAACCCAATTTACTCCTCTGTCCTTTTACATGCCACTGTTTCCAGAAACTCAAAGAGGCCATTATGTCAGAAATACTCCAAGTGGGTTTGAATTTTGCTTAAGATGAGGCACAGTGAGAATTTCCATCTCTCTGTGCCTGTGCTATGAGCAGGCAAGGTAGGTGTGGTGTAAAGGAGCCACTTTTGCATTAAGTAGAGCCCCTGACACGGCAGGGGGTGAAGTCTATCTGAAAAGGAGTGTCTAGGTAGCTTCTATCTAGGGGACAATTGATTGCTGGTGAAACTCACTTTGTGGGTATATAATCAATGGTTTTCTAGTGCTTTCCTAAATTATGAACTGATAGTAGCCATTGAATCAAATAAGCACTGATTTTGTGATATGTACTGTGACAGATGGCTCATGGGTATCTGAAAGTCCCAATTAGAAGAAACTTCCTATGTGTGGTGTGTGGACTGTATGCTCACAAGTATGTGGATGTGTGTCCTCGTGTGCGCACATGAGGAGGCTACAGAATGACTTTGAGTGTCTTCTGTCACTCTTGGCCTTATTGCTTTGGGACAGAGTCTCTTGGCTTGCTGTTGTTTGGCTATGCTGACTGGCTAGCAAGCTCTCAGGATTCATCCCCTCCCCCAGTGCCAGAGCATATAACCATGCCTGGACTTTTATGTGGGCATGGGACATTCAAACTCAGAACCTCATGCTTACAGAGTAAGTGCTGATACCTATTGAGCCACCTCTCCAGCCCCCAGTGGAAGCTCTTAAAGAGGCTTCTCATCTGTGCCATGGTTCCTTATGTCCAACACTCTTCCAAAGAATCTTTCTTTCAATTGGTCCCACCTGAGCTCATCATCTCTCCCCAGCTTTCCTTAATGACGTTCTCATCCCCAGTATTTCAAGATGGTGAGACCACCCCATGCCTGGCACACCAGCTGTCCTCAGGTTGCACTTCTGCCTCCACAGACCACCTCACATGTGTGCTGTGATTTCTCCTGCATCATACTCTGCCACCTGCTTTGGTTCCTCTTCACTCACTGTCTCTCCTACACACATAATCAACTATTTTCAGAGACTCTCTTGTGATCATGCTTAGCCTTTTTCTTGAGATTCTCTAGCATTCTCTTGGCGTAATGAATCAAGTTCAAATTCCTTTTCTTGATGTTCCAAGGTGCCCACTTTCTCTCTGGTCAACATGTTTTCTTTGCTCATTTTTAGCCTCTGCTCTTACTTAGTGACCTCGGTGTCTGTGTGTCAGATCAACCTTATTTGTGGTCATTTCTTAACCAGTTAACCCTCGACCATATGATCCAGAACTTGGCATGAGTCTACATTGTTTCCCTCTCTTGTTTAGGACACTTTATTTTTATGTCAATCATTTTTTAATAAGGTTATTATGTTACCTGTTATTTATATGTCCCTTCATGTAATGTGTATGTGCCCTTGTGACAAGATGGTTAGCTCTTTGAGCATAAACGTTATGGCTCAGGTTCTTCCCCAGCCTTCTGAAGAACCTATACTATAAAGGTTACCTCAGGCCTATGGTTGTTGCTATGGCCACAAACTCATCCTTCTCAGCATTGAGTGGGTGTTCTGTGTGTTAAGTGAGTGGATGATAACTATGAGGAAATATTGGGCTCCAAGATCCAATTTTCTATTTTATTTCACTCAGATAAGAAAATGAACTTCTTTAATGAAGTTGGCTGGGCTCACAAAAGGCAATGGCACCTTCAGTCCTAGCTTAAGAAGGTGAAAGCCATTTTTTTTTTTTTGGTTTTAAAGACGGCTTTTCTCTGACAGCTAGGTATCTGGACTGACTTTTCCTGAAGTCTCTGATCCATCTTACTTGAATAAGGACTTTCAGTAACACTTTCATTTAGTCAAGTTCGTCAGTGGCAACTCTTTCCTGGCATTATGTCCTGAAGCATATTTTATAATGGCAATAAAAGTTGGCCCTCAGCACGAAGCTCCTCTTTGCTTCTCTGTCACTTCTGTTCCTGATCTCTGGTTAGTCCTCAGCTCTTGTTGATGTCCCTAGACAAGAGTTCTTCACTTTAGTCTGTAACACTTCGGAATCACATACAATACATATGTGCCTTATACTATATCTACTTATTATTACATGCATGTGTATACATGGGTATTATAAATGTCAACATCTATTTATACTTGTCTCTGCAAACTGCTCAAGGGTAGTACTTATGTCTCATTCATCTTTGCACCCTGGTACACTGCCTACCACAGGAGGTGTTCCATCGATGCCCACGGACAGAACCGTGATGTGGAAGGAATGAGACGACATTCAGGGCCCTGTCAGGTCTGGCTTCCACCATGAAGTGGCACTTTGGTGGCTAACCATTCTCCTGGTCTGGTACTTCCGCAGCTGAAGAGCTGGAGAGTGTGTGGCCAGAAGCCCCGAGTGCCATCCTGCAGCACCAGCCAGCTGAGTCAGGAAGTACCACAACCACAACCAGAACCCTGCCTTTCTTCTGGAGGAAGGTCAATATTGACCTTTGAAATTGTGGGGTGTTAACTTGGCACTACCAAGAGTGAGAAGCCTCAAAGAATCCCAGCTCAGGCCTCCCTTCTCTGCTGGGGCAGTGGCAAGCTGGAACGGGGTGATACTGCTTTCAGACTGACATTTTAGGTTGGGGGACTTTACATGTGTGTGGCTCTCCTAGGTGACATTAAAGGGTACAAGATTACCACAATGCTATCAACATTTGCTGGGAATTCTTTCTTAGACATCGGGCTTTGCATAAACTGCTTTTCTGTCTTTACAAGGGGTGGTAGGAATACCACTTAAGACCAGATGGTTTCTAACATGGTTGGTGGCCTTTGTCTAACAGCCCTTCAGTAAGTGAATGAAAGAGTGGTTACAGGGTGTTAGACAGCAGGGTTTTTTTTTTTTTTTAAAGCACTTGAATATCTAGGTAATTTTTTTTTAAAAGATTTATTTATTTATTATATATGAATACACTGTAGCTGTCTTCAGACACACCAGAAGAGGGCATCAGATCTCATTACAGATGGTTGTGAGCCACCATGTGGTTGCTGGGATTTGAACTCAGGACCTCTGGAAGTACAGTCAGTGCTCTTAACCACTGAGCCATCTCTCCAGCCCCAATCTAGGTAATTTTTAAGTAAAATGGTTAATATATACATACATATATTTTGACTCTCCTTTGGAAATAATAAAGCATCTACTTTTGTAACTCTAATAAAATGAACTCATGACTGTCCATCTGAAATGGGCCAGCCTGGAGAAGAAGCAAATCCAGAGGAAGAGAATTTAAGATCAAGATTAGCAAATTAACGGGCAGGAAAAGCCAAACAACCAATTAACCTACTGCTGCTGAGCTTGGGCTTGTTTGGAGCATCAGGCTGTCTGGTGTCTGAACCCTGTGCTCTGAAAGCTCCTCAGAAGCAGAAGCACTGAGTTCCCTAATGCTTCCCAGTCCCTGGGAGTGCTTTGTTTGCATGCCACTTTCTTTGCGGAGCGGGTGTGGAAATCACATTGTGTTGTTCTGAGATGGTTGCCACGGGAACATCTCAACCTAGTCATTATCTGCTCAGGGTACTGATTATATTAAATCAGGAGACTAAGCTGTGGAAGGGCTGCAGCGGAGCCAGGAGCTGCCTCCTCTTCCAAGACTCTGATTCCTGGGCCACTGTCCCCTCTTGGTTGGTGTCTTTGAACACATATTTTTCTCAACACTGTCTCTCCTTCACTGTTTTTCCTTCAACGGAGCTACTAAGTGAAATCCATCCACCAGAAGTCGGCTTTGGATAATAGAGCTGTTACATTTCCTCTGCTCCTGCCTTCCTACTGTTCTCTGTTTTAGCTCTTCTCTGGGCATAAAAATGGTTGTCTCTCTTTTCTCTCTCTCTCTGCTCTCTCCTCCATGCTTAGGTGTAAAGAGACTTTTCTTTAAAGATCCATGTTCCCTTTGTCCCACACAACGGTGCTAGAAACCTCACCTCCTGCTACTTTCCAAGAGAATGCTCTAGAAACTCATGGAAACAAGAAAAATACTGGCTTCTGACAAATACTTTCGTCCCAAGTATTTCAACTGATCTGGATGATCTCTTATGAGGAAGAGTTTGAGATTCTTATTCCAGGACTTTTATACTCTATTGTTGCAATTATCATTATTGTTGTTGTTGTTGATGATGATAATGATGGGCAAGATGTATGTTTAGGTGACGCAAGATGATGATTTGAATTGAATATAGATTATGAAAAGTCTAAAGCAGGCCAGTTCACATTTGCATTGCATACGGATTTGTCTGTGTTGTGAACACTTTAAATCTATCCTCTCAGCAATTTCCAAGTACACAATCCATTTGATTTTGAAAGATTTGTTTTATTTCTAATGACATGGATGTGTGTGTACATATGCATATAAGGGTATGTGCTCACTAGGGCAGGTGCCTATGGTGGAATCCAGAAAGTGATGTTGAATCCCCTGGAGTTGGAGTTAAAAGTGGCTGGAGCTGCCTGGTGTGGGTGCAGGGTAGTTTGTAAGAGTAGCATGCACTAACCACTGAGCAATCTCTTCAGCCCTTGAACTTATTCTTACATATCATGTTTGAGTGGCATTGTATTGAGTACTCTTTTGTGGGCAAATGTTTACAATTGACTGGTCTGTAATTTATTGTTTAGACTAGGACAAACTGGAAAGGAAGATGCTGTAATTACTAAGGATGTCCAGACCAAAAAAACAACAACAAAAAAATCAAATTAGAACCATGGAAGATTAATCAGGTACTTAACCACCTTATTATACAGGCACGAGGTCTGTGGGCATGAGAAGGCTGTGCTTTCCTACCTGTGCATGAAAAGGGATGTTTTCCCTCAGAAGAATGTGTGTATAAGATCTACAAGGGAGGGTAGTTTTATATTATTGCTTCTTTGTGTGTAAATTTAGTCAATGTTAAGTCCATTCTTGAAAGTAAAGAATGGTTCTAGAAAGTGGAAAGAAAATGACAGTGACAAAGGAAAACAGACTGGACTGAATGTGCCCATGAAACTCTTCTAAATCTGCTTAGAAGTATCTACAGTAGGCGTTGGTAATTTTTCCCTATGAGGGACCAGTGGCAGGTAAGTTTGGCTTTGTGGATCATGTGGACTTTACTGAAGCCGCCTGCCCATGTAGGCCCACAGCAGCCTGAGATGGCCTATCAGAAAACAGCCATGGCAGAGTTCCAACAAGAGTGTATTTACCAAAACAGGCATGGGGGCACATGCAGTGCATGGGCTCTCACAACCTCTGTCCCAGCGAGCTGTTGTACTATCCACAAACACCATCTTGACAGAAGACAACTTGTAGGTATTGATTCTGATATCTCCTGTCTAGTATGGCAGGTTGGAATCATGACTAATAAGCAATGTGGAAATGCAATGGACCTTCCTATTCAACACACATTTTTTTCTTTGCTTATGCATAGGCCAGAGGTTTAAGGCCAGTGTTGAAGGAGGTTTAAAAGAGAAACAGCCAGGAGCACTGTTGGTAGGGAATGGCAGTTGTGTGAGATCCATTAAGTGTTTTAGCAGGAAGGCTGCAGAAGCACAGAACCAGGAATGGGAGTCTAGCTATTGGTTTGCTTTTCCTTGATCAAATTAGTTTTTAAGCTTAAATTTATAAATGATTTACTTTTTAGGGCTTATATCAGATTCTATCTGGGGAGAGAAAGCAAAACTGCAACAATGTGAGTAAAATGGTTGTGTGTCTTTGTCTGTCCTTGAAAGAGATGGACACAGGGTAAGGGGCTGAGGAGATGGTAAGTTAACTATGTAGTTACTGAGTAGCTACTAACTATAAAGAGTTACTGAGTTTAGGACCTTTGTAGTTTACTTAGCGACATAACTTATGCATCTAAGCAAACTGAGTCCACTTATAAAACCACATACAGTGAAGGGATTGGGACTGTCTCCATATGCTATATGAAAGGAAAAGATTGAAAGAATTATCCAGAGAAGTCCTGTGGAGAATGGAAAGGGAATTTCAGGCCAATATTTTTATTGGATGAGTAGATAGCTCTGAGTTACAGGTAGAAAACAGAGGTGAAGATCATTCAGAGCCTGAAGAGACCTGAGGAGACCAGGCAGGGCCCAGGCACCAGGAGGCTCCTTAAGGGACCACCTCCAGAGGGTGGGAGGGTGGCAGCCACTTGCAGGTGATTTTTCACGAAAATATGACCAGTGCATATAAATGATAGCTACATGCAATCTATGTACATATTTGCAGATCTTTTCAGATTTAAAAAGAATAGCAAATCATTATTTTAAAAATCCGGCTGTTTTTCACATGCAGATGACATATGACATTGACAATTAACTCATCCATACTCCACTACAAAGACCATCACAATTAGCATTGATGCTTATAAGCATTGGGTTGAATTAGAACCTTGGCCATATAAGCACCTACCTTCCAGTTTCCTCATTTGTTGATGGATTATATTAGAAATCATGAAATTACATCTTATCTATTGTTGAGAAGAGGCTTTTGGGTAATTTTCTCCCTGTGACTCTGCTGGAGAGCTCTGGTGTAGACAAATAATGTCCTGCTTTGTGAAGCCTTGTTCTAGTGTCCTGGACATTTCTATAGTCAGAAAATTACCAGTGGTGTAGCTTCCACGGGTAACTAGCAGAGCATGCATGGGGTGGTGATGAGAGGTCAGAAGTACCACCACAACTCCCACAGGCTGCATTCAGTGTCACGTTGCTCATGAGGTGGCACAGTGCTGAGTTTTAAAAAGTAGTCTTAGTGGGTATTTGTTTCTAGTATTTAAAGTTATTCTGTGCATCCTTGGAAGAGCTGAAAACAAGACACCGAACAATAGTAGGAGAAACACAAACATGTCCATCGTCTCCTGGCCTTTCAAGGATCTAAGGATCAAGAAAGAGCAAAGTCTAAATTTCCCTAGTCATTTCCAGGGGTCGAGGCAAATCAAATTTCCTCATGTGTGGTGTTTGCTGATGTCAAAGGAAAGGAATACTCTGTGGATACTATCCAGCACTTTGAAATTTATAGACCAGAAGTGATATGAGAACCAAATAGCAGAAGCCTTGGGGCGAGTTGTGAAATTTATTATTGGTGCCTCCTTCCATCCACTACAAGTCAAAGGTGAAGGGTCACCATGATAGAAGATAGGAAATCTGGAGAAACGACTGGTCCCTGGCTTGGATTTCCTCAGGAATGTAAGATCAAGTAGCAATGGAGGGAGAAATAAGGGGTGTGCTACCAGCTTCACCACAGAGGAAGCAGCAGACAGATGGGAGGATCCCCCTTTAATGAAGGATCACCAGGAACGTAAGGAGAGACCCCAGGGTTTTCAGGAGACTGAGAAGAGAGTTGGAAATGGGACTGTCTGAGGGCAGATGTCCATGAATTAAAAACTAAATAGCACCTCCTCCCTCCTCTAGCTCAGCCCTGGCTGCAGCTGAAGAGGTTGTGTTAGAAGACAAAACGAGCCCCTTGTTTAAAGGTCACAGTTGTGAAAGGTTGTGTTTTCCTTTCTTTTCTCCCTTCTTTCCTTTTTCTTTCTCTTTCTTTCTTTCTTCCTCTCTCTCTCTCTCTCTCTCTCTCTCTCACTCCCTCCCTCCCTCCCTCTCTCTCTTTCTTCCTTTCTTCCTTCCTTTTTTTTTTTTTTTTTTTTTTTTGGTGACAGGGTCTCTCCACATAGCTCTCCTAGAACTCACTACATAAATCAGGCTGGCTTCGAACTCACAGATCCTCCTGCTTCTGTCTACCTAGTCCTGGCATTAAAGGCCTGCCTCACCAATCCCACCAGGCTTAGAACTTGTTTTCAGAGTTGATGTGAGAGACCAGAGTTACTTCCTGCATGAGGAGCTTGGGAGACCAAGTTTTAAGTTCCAGTTGTGGGGACAGAGGTAGAGAAAGGAAGGCCGACCTTGCAAAGTTTTGAAGTTCATAGAGAAGTGAGTTTTTTCCCCCAAGGAAAACATTTGTTCCTTTCCAGGTACACGTGGTTACTCACTGTTAAGTAGACGGAAGTCAATGAATGGGTAGGAGCCGCGGCGTTCGGCAGGAACCCC
>NW_021605224.1:172771-175661 GCF_004785775.1 Grammomys surdaster | reverse complement strand
ACCCCAATTCCACAAACTTTTCTCCCACACAAAACACATAACATTCTGGTTTTTCAAGACAGAGTTTCTCTGTGTAGCCCTGGTTGTCCTGGAGCTCACTCTGTAGACCAGGCTGGCCTCGAACTCAGAAATCCGCCTGCCTCTGCCTCCCAAGTGCTGGGATTAAAGGCGTGCACCACCCTGGCAGTGTAGAAGTCTTAGGAATCCTTCCTTGATCCTGAACCTGTATCTCCCTGTGTTTCCAGAAAATGTGACTGCACCGTATATCGAGCTGCCAACCTTGTCCCTTGTGGAGAACGCCACCTCTGTGACGCTGACCTGCAAAACCAGCCACCAGGGGGTTGATGTCCGTTGGTATCTGAAGGGTCAGCCGCTCAGGCCTAGTGAGCACCTGACACTGTCATCCCAAAACAGAACCCTGACCATCCACGGCCTTCAGAGAAATGATACTGGGCCCTATGAATGTGAGGTGTGGAACTGGGGTAGCCAGGCACGCAGCGAACCCCTGAAGCTCACCATCAACTGTGAGTGGCTGGGTCTGGGTCTCTGCCTCCCTCCCTCCCTCCCTCCCTCCCTCCCTCCCTCCCTCCCTCCCTTCCTCTTTCCTTCCCTCTCTCCCTCCTTTCCCTATACCTGCCTCTTTAAGGAGTCAATTCTTTCTGGATGCAGTGGTACACACTTATAATCTCAGCACATGGGAGGCTAAGATAGAAGGAGTTTAAATTTGAGGTCAGCAATGATCTGAAAAGGCAAACACATAAAAGTAACAAAAAAGAAAAAAAGAGAAGAAAGGGAAAGGGAAGGAAAAGAGAAAGCCAGACCTTTTAAGTGGTCAGCCGTTCACCCAGTGGTTCTCACCCTGTAGGTTCACCAGCCCTTTGGCAACCCTCTATCTCCAAAAATTTACATTACAATTCATAACAGTAGCAAAATTACTGTTATGAAGTAGCAACAAAATAATTTTTTTTTTCTGGTGGTGGTGGTGGTGGTGGTGGTGGGGTCACCACAACATGAGGAACTGTAAGGGTTGTAGTCCTGAGAAGGTTGAGAACCACTGAACCCTTTTGCATGCCGGCATGGATCTCGGGGCTGGACAGAGCTGTCTCAGGCATTCTGCAACTTGTAGTGTAGCCGACAGACCCTAAAGAGATTAACAAGGGCCAGCATGATGGCTCAGGGTGCAAAGGTGCTTGCCCCAAAGCCTGACGACTTGAGTTCAATCCTCAGGACCCACAGAGTGGAAGGAGAGGACCAGTTCCTGCAAGTTGTCCTCCACACGGATGTCATGCCACACACATTTTCCTACTCACAGAGACAAGAGGTACAGGCTGATAAAATAGATAAGAGAGAACACTGCACCGGCCCATACACGCCCACACACGAACACTTGTGTATCCACAATTTCAAACAAAGGTCAAAGCTGGGTGGGGTGGCATATGCCTACCCAGCACTCTGGAAGCAGAGGCAGGTGGATCTCTGTGAGTTAGAGACCCTCATGGTCTCCATGGTGAGTTCCAGGATAGCCAGGGCTACACAGAGAGACCTTGTCAATAAGTAAACAAATAAACAAACATTTAAGACTAAATAAAATAACAGAAGCCAGAAGAGCCTGTGTTTTCCATGTGAACGCTGGAATTCCTGTAGTTCAATCCAAGGAGGAAAGCTAAACCGCCTGTGGGTGTACATGGCAACAATCCCACTATTCAAGACATGGAGGCTGGAGGGTCAGGAGTTCAAGGCCATTCTTGGCTAAAGAGTGAGTTTGAGAATAGCCTTTGCTACTGGAGTCTGTCGCAAAACGAAGTGAAACCAATAAACTGCCAGGCAGTGGTGGTGTAACCCTTAATCCCAGCACTCAGGAGGCAGAGGCAGGTAGATCTCTGTGAGTTTGAGGCCAGCCTGGTCTACAGAGTGAGTTCCAGGAAGGCTAGGGCTACACAGAAAAAAAAATCTGGTAATTTTGCCTGTGCCATTGGAGACTCATGATGTGTGACTTTGCAGATGGCCCCGACCGAGTGGACATCACCCAGGGGTCAGCGTCTGGAGTGATCAGCACCATTGAGGCAGCGTTCAACTCCAGCCTGACCCTGCACTGCCGGGCTGACTCCAAACCAGATGCCAGGTATCACTGGACCCACGAGCACTCCTCTGAGGTAGTTGCTGGGGACCAACTGAGCATTGAGGCTCTGAGGCAGGAGCATCAGGGCATTTACAGCTGTACAAGTTCCAATGACGTCACCGGCCTGGCCCGATCTGCCTCTGTCCTGGTCATGGTGGTAGGTGAGTTGTTCAATGTTCCTTTCATCTTGGAATCCACCTGGTTGTTCCCTATGTGGCTCTAGTCACCTGTCTGTCTTCTATCATGGCCGGAAGTGTGACGGTGACTTGCTAGATTTCCAGGCCAGAGTCACAGAATCCCAACACCTCATGCTCAGACAGCCTGGACTTTCTATTGTGTGTTCCAGCAACTTCTCTGAGCTGTTTGAATCTCATCTTTTTTTACCTGTAAACTGGTTTAGTCTGTTACTTAAAAAGTTCTTTAATTATATGGATGTGTGTCTGTGTGGGTATGTGCACATGAATGCACATGCCCGCAGCGGCCAGAAGAGGGCGTCAGACTGCCTGGTGCTGCTGATATATAGGCAGTGTGAGCTGCCAGACCTGGACACTGGGAAATTGAGGTTGGGACCTCTTCAAAAGCAGTATGTGCCCTTAACCACTGAGTCATTCCTGCAGTCTCATGATACTACTTTTTTTTTGGTGACAGGTTCTCTCTGTGTAGCCCAGGCTGGCCCTAGACCTGACCTTTCCTTTCCTTTCCTTTCCTTTCCTTTCCTTTCCTTTCCTTTCCTTTCCTTTCCTTTCCTTTCCTTCCCTTCCCTTCCCTTCC